>NW_022611391.1:0-19151 GCF_004382195.2 Drosophila sechellia
AAGGTGAAGGGCATATTTTGTAAAATTTACAATGCATGAGCATACGTGTGCACACGTACAGTCGTCTGCTGTCACTGTATGAGAAGAAAAGAGCTCTTTGCTGTAGCGCTATCCGCTCTTTCTCTCTCGAACAAAAACTCGAGAGAGCCTGGAGCCACCTCTAGAGCCACGTCCAAGACACGCCTGTGTCTTGAACATTTATCTATTTGATAAAGCTGCAATTATTTTGCGCTTGCACTTATATTTAATGTAGAAAAATACGATTTTTTTGTGGCGGATGATTTAATCATATTTATACGCTTATTAGTTCCGATTAGGGGTTAAGGATAGTACTTAATGGTTGTTACGTTATAGAAAAGCATTCGCTTTTCTATTTCAGGTTACGTTTTTAAGAGTTACTAATGCCATTTTAAATTGTTCATGTCGATCACTAAGCCGAGGATAAACTAATTAACTACGTTAACATTATTGTTATGTTCAGCACAAGTTTCTGCATCCATGTACATATACATATATGCCCTATTCCACCGAATCGACGATGACGCGTGTGAGACACCCATCGATGGATCGACTCCATTTCATTTAACTACGTACGCTTATAAATGTAGATTTGCCGATTCGCATTTCGGGTAAATGTACACTAACACATATATGGTTTGTATGCGGCAATTGCTCATGCTCTACCATCGCACTCTTATGCGTCGCTTTAATTAAAATAAATAATGGTATCGAGAACTGTCGAGCCTATGTACAGGATTCGTGGGGACGTGTTCGTGTAGGCGGTAATACAATATTATAATTTCATATGTAGCAACAAGGATGGTCTAATTGTCGATCTAAAACACAGGAAATAAGTTAAGCGCTGGCATGTGTAAAACTAAATCGAATGGTAATTGAGTTAACTGGATCACGGAGATTAGCGACTGCTGGTTGGCTGGCTGGCTGCTGATGTTTTAGTGGTTGCTGAAGTAAAAGTTGTTGTTGCGTATGTTGCCATGGCTCGCCAGCGGATGTAGCGGATGCAGCTGAGCAGGGCCACGCGGGCTGCACGCAGTGGATCTGGCCGTAGGCACATCAGGCGCAGATGCGTCTCATCCAGGTTGCGACGACGACAGCGACGGGCGGGACGATGCCAGCGGGGCAAGTCCTGCCGGCGACGCCATCATTTACGATGCTGGAAGACACGTCGCAGTGCCTTGCGCCAGAAAAAGCGATGCGATTTGTTCTTGGTGGGTGTCTGCGGTTCCTCTATTTGAGCAAGTGCCACACCCAAGTCCTCAACCAAGTCCAAATCGTTTCCGGGAGCGATGCGACGACGTGTAGGTGTAGCTGGCGATGTGCGGGCCGTGTTTGTCGAAATTGTTGCGTGGGGTAGTGGAGTGGGTGTTGCTGAGGCTGTGGTTACAAAGGGTGCAACCAAATAAGGTCGGGCCTTCAGTGCCGCAATTGCTGCAGCCGATGTGGAAGCAATTGATGAGATGAAAGCCAAAGTAGCCACCGATGACGAAGATTCTATATAGCCCCTGCCAACTTCTCCGTCTGCTGTTACTGCCGGTGATCCACCTTTTAGTGCTGTTGCTCTTGTTCCTTTTCCTGTTCCGGTTCCTGCTAGAGCTCCCCCTCCATCTGCTGTTGCTGTTGCCAACAACCAGGTTGCATCGTAACTTATCTAAGCCACGGATGCTGCAGACACTCCGCAGCGGTGGCACGCTTGTTCGGATCGAGCTCGAGCATGGGCTTAAGGAACGAAGCGAATGACGCCGCATCCTTTTGCGACCACTCGTACTTCTCCAGAAGAACGTCCATTAGGCCCCAGGGCTTAAGGCCCGAGATATTTCGTAGCTCGCAGGAACGGGTAAACGACTTCGCCGAATAGGTGCCGTTTAACAAAATGTTCCGCGGTATTGGACCCAGCAGCTCGATGATGTGGGCCAAATGGTCCTCGTTGCGGGTGTACGATTCGCCGGAGTGTGGCTCAAAAAGATAGTCACCGGTGGCCAGTTCGAATACCATGCATGCAGTGCTCCAGATATCCGCCGAGGTGTTATAGCCCGCACCGATAATAACTTCTAGTGACCGATATTGGCGCGTTTGAATGGTCTTGGTCAAGTGATGATCAACCCAACAAGCGTTTCCCAGATCGGCGATCTTTACGTTGACTTTGCATTCCTCTAACGCCGGATCCTGTTTAGCCGTGTCCTTTGCTTGCGGCGGCGGAGAAGGTGTTGGCAGCGTTGGATTCGAATGCGGTCCATTCGTAGCCGAAGATGTATTCTCCACGGAGCGTGAGCGCACATGAGGCTCGTCCACGCACAGGAGGACATTCTCGGGCTTTATGTCCGTGTGGATGATCTGGCAGCACGTGTGAAGATAGTCAAGACCCTCCAGCACCTGGCGGGTCATAGCTCTGACGTTGGCTAGTGGAATACCGCGAAAGTTGGACTTCTGTATGAGTTTCAGGAGATTGTCACCAAGCACCTCGAACACAATACAAATATGGGTGCCATTAACGCCGGTGATCTTGAAGTCGTCCAGCATCTGAACGGTTTTCCGACGGCGTGGATTCGATGGATCGGTCTCGCGCACCGTTTTCAGTATCTTTATCTCGTCCGTCTCGGCAAAGTGCGGTGCCGACTTGAGAATTTTAATTGCCACATATCTCATTGCCTGCAAGTCCCAGCACAGCCAAACAGTAGAGAAGTGGCCCAGCCCAATTTACGCTTGACATGGTAGCGACCTGCCGAAAAAAATTGCATTAATCTCCTGCTCTTCTCGTTAAGGGACAAAGTTCAACGGTTTGGGAAGAGTAGCGCAGTACCACTTAGGGAAATTAAATTACCAATGATATTTTCTGATGGCTCATAATCCATTATAGTTGCAACACTGTCACCTCACGACTGACCAAGCGCGACTAGACGAACGCGAGAGCTGCTCTCCACTTAAATTCAATTAAAATACGACAACGAATGCAGTTGAGTGCGTTTTCACGGGGCGTTTTACAAAGGCCTGAAAGGTATGGTATGATGCTAGAATCAGTATATTGGCATTTGGAATCTCCAAATATTCTACTGACAATGTATATGAACTTGACGTTTATTACAAGGCCTGTTTTATATTTTGTAAACTCTAGCAGCTCCTATCAAATATAAAGTTTTTTCTCTTTTGTAAATTTTGTTAATTATTACTGCTACCTATGTGGCAGCTTTACCAGGTTTTACATAAAATTCTACAGCATAGGCATACCAATATATAATTAAATGTTTGCAATACTCATATGTGAAAAAAAATATAATTTTATTTCACTGAATGATTACAATTTTTTATTTTTGGGTGTGCTGTGTAGGCATGTGCTTAAGTCTTAGGGACTTATGGATATTTCACTACATATATATGTAAAGGGTAGCTAATTCGAGCGGCGATCTTAACATACGAATTTAAAAAACTTTAAAATTATAATAGTCAGGGCGTAAATTATTAATTTTAATTTTGTTCATCATATTGCCAAAACTCCAAATATGTAAATTCGTTTCTTCGATCAGAATTGATTTCGGACCGAAAATCGTCTTTCAGCACAAGTACGTCTATTGTTTTTACTCACACAAGCAAGCAAATTTTATTTTTAGATTTCTTACGCTCTCAGCGTAAGCGAGCGGACAGAGAGCAATATTGGCCGTCACTCTTTTAGCTTGTCGACTATCTTAGCTAGGTTTGTGGTGGGGTCGAGAAGCTTTTTTGTAAATATGGGTTGGAATTTCCTGGCGGTGGTGTGTTTTCGTCAATGATTCTTGGCTTAAAGCTAGCTCTGGCGGCTCTGCTGGTGGTCGGAGGGCTGTCATTGCCGACTCGCGTGGGGTTCTTGGTCATTTTTTTCACTCCTTTCCTTTCGGAGCATGTCCTGGTAGTTTTCCAGATGTTTTTGCGCTGGGTTGCTTGTCTTGGATAAAGGTCGTGGATTTGCCTTGTCTTTTGAAGCGATCCTATTCTTTTTTGGATCTTATTTGTGTTCCGGCGCCATTTATTCACTCGCTTCTGAATGGCCGTGTCATGGGAGGAGAAACGTGGTCATCCTGTTCAAGTTTTGCCGAATTGGATTTAGCATCGCCTTTCTGGCGGCATCCTGGCGAGCTCCACCGGTTGACCTGCTCAGGATTGCTGAGCTGTACGGCAGACGAGGGGTATTATTGCGTGGAGGGGGGCCTTGTCGTCTATAAATGTTATTTGTTGCGTCTTTAATTGTCCGTATTTTGTTTAGGTCAATGTTGATTGCCGCCAGAAACCGCCTTGTACCCACTAATATGCTCTCCAGAGCAGTTGACGCAAGTGGCAATGGTAGACTTAGCTTGGTGCAGCAGGATGACAGATGATCGCCAGTGCATTCCATGCATCTTGGCGGCCTCATCCATAAATTTTTGGCATGCCTGAAGCCCTGGCATCTGTAGCATTGGACCGGCTCTCGTGTCCTTTCAATATCCACCCTTTGCTTACCGTTTGTTTGAGTGAGATAATTTTGTCATGACTGCCGTCCTTGTCCATGACGATCTCCACTGCACACATTCACATGGGGCATCCTGTAGGCGGATTCGTCATATTTCTGACGAAGCGCGCATGGAATCCGAGCTTCAGCAGCTCCTGGACTATCCACGAGCATGGAGTGGGAGTGGTGGAGATGTCTGATAACTACCCGAAAATCCCTCTCGGACATGGGCTGGTTGGTGAATAGAGGGAAGCCGTTAGCTGTCAGGACTTCTTTAATTTTGAGTAAGGGGGTCATAGCTCTGTATCTGAATTTTGACGGGGTGGGGTAGAAGCATTAGTTACAAGTATTAATTTATGATTTAAATTTGCGGAAGTCATTTTTGAATTACTTGGAGGCAGTTTTCCGCGCCATGGTTCGAGTGTGGAATTTCAATTTAAATATTACGTTACTTAGGAAATAGCTTATGGAATAGGAAAAAATAGTTTTGGTAATTTTAGAGTATAGTTAAGCGATGACGTGGTATCCAGCGATGAGACTGTTATTAATGGCGGCGAGGATGAGCAGTTACCATCGTCCGATGAGATGGATAACACCGATTCTGGTCGTCCATAAGTTGTTGTTGCTGTTGGCTTCACTTTTTGCTACTGTTGCGCGCGCGCCACTGTCGGTTTTATTATCTCAACTGACTTGCAGCTTTGGGCTAGGCACGTAGGCGGGCTTCTTCGATAGCTCAAAGGCACGGCGGATGATCGATATGCTAGCAATCGCATTTTCCGTCCAGCCTTTTTGGCGGGCTTATCGGCTAGTATCTTTTTTCTTCGCCAGCTGACTATCGGGCTAAAATACTATAATTTTTCAAGTTAGTATTTTTGGGATTCTAGTATTTTTCCAGCCAGTTACTCGCGTTTGTCAGTGTCAATGGCTTTTAGGGAAACTGGTCTCTCCTCTCCCAAGCGAAAGCATTGCCTATAGTAATCCTGTTTCTGCTTTCAGTGGTGCTGGCAACGTCGTAGCTGCGGAAATGCCGGTATGCAGCAAGCATTGGCCAGCCTGGCATGTCAACTTTGGCGCACGCATAACCTTTTGTGAAGGGAAGGAAAAACATGCGCCGCAGTCCACGTCGTCAATAGAAAAGGCTTAGGTTTGTCTTTTGGCGTGAGTACAAGCTGACTGATATATAGGGCAAACATTTCTGCTCTCCCTCGTGTGGAGTTAAACATTCAGATCATTCATTGGGACTTGTTGACCGAGGATCCGATATTCTTGGGCGAGGACTCGGGCGATTCGAGCTTCATCAAGGCCGTCTCGTACAAACCGGAAGCCAAATAGACTGCAAATGCAAGCGCTCTGTGTAGAAAAGAACAAGGACTAAATTCGGAGAATTACTTACCGGGGGACGTCCAGGGGCGGCTGGGGTCTCAAGATCGGCCGCTGCGCGAAGAAGTTGTTCGAGAAGCTGGTCCCGAACATTGCTCCGTCCGGCCAAAGACACTAGAATAACAAGATGCGTAACGGCCATACATTGGTTTGGCCATAGACAGTAGAATAACAAGATGCGTTACGCTATACGATTTTTTGGGACGCGATTTTTTGTCCGCGGCTCTAGAGGTGGCTCCAGGCTCTCGAGTTTTTGTTCGAGAGAGAAAGAGCGGAGAGCGCTACAGCAAACAGCGCTTTCTACGCATACAGTGATAGCAAACAACTGTATGTGTGCACACGTATGCTCATGCATTGTAAATTTGACAAAATATGCCCTTCACCTTAGAAGTTCTTAGACTTTAAATCTATATTATTATTGATCAATTGGCACCATGTGAAAAATTCTTGTTTTGCATTGCCTTACATTGTTATTATTACATATAGCTTAGAAATAGTAATAGCCGAATCATAATATCACAAAATAAATTTTAAAAATGAATTTATAGTAGAATAATAGTCATTAGAGTATTCAGCGTGCGGCGTGTGAAAAATTAATAAGGCAATGATTGTAAAGTGTTTGTGTCCGCACTTCGTGCCTCCAGATATGACTTTTGCAACAAACCTTTTTTCAAATTTGTATTTATTTTATTTTTATATATTTTTATTACTTAAATTTTTAATACTTCGGAAAACTAAAGGTACCTTCTGATCTTTTTTAATATTTGTAAAATACACATTAAAGATTATGAAATATTTTGAAAAATAATAAAAAACAAATGTGTATAAAAAAATTTATTGTTGAGCATCAAGTGCAGAAATAAAAGTAGTATATATAGTGACATATCCATAAGTCCCTAAGTCTTAAGCATATACCTACACACCAATACACATACAATATGTACACCCAAATACACCCCTTATGTACCCAACAAATATCGTATAAGAATAAATTGTCATAAGATCCTCAAAACCAAGGTTGAATGGAAAAAACCCCAAATCATAATGGACTGTCATAAGATCCTCAAAACCAAGGTTGAATGGAAAAATCCCAACTCCAATAATCACCCATTAAGCACATTACCAATTCTGAAAACTTTCAGTGATAGTTTTCTTAAACTATATTTTTATTTAAATGAAATATATTAAAATTATTATTTTAAGTAAATTAAAATGGATTTCATTTCGGTCATTGCCAATATTAATTTCTATATGAAGTAAATAATTTCACGTCCCCACGTTCAAACTTCGGACTCGCAGTCCCGAAAAACAAAAGTGTCAAATTATAAGCGAGAGCACTTGTATCCAAGAGCAAATGCACTTGATCCAAGAGAAGCGTAAAACAATTAAAGTCAGAAGCTTTTTCTCTTCACTTGATCATACCAATCCCTTAAATCCAAAATCCATATTAGAAAAGCTCGATACCGAGGCTTGAACGTCAACCAAATCAGAATAAGTAGATAGATGAGTTCAGTTTGAGACCTAATTGTAATTGCTCGGTGTTCTTCAACTAAAAATATATTTGTAATCATTCAGTAAAATAAAATTATATTTTTTTTACTTATGAGTTTACGAGTATTTAATTGGCGCAGTCGGTAGGATCTAATAAATAAAAGAGTCCTTTTAGTACGGTACTAATCCATTGAAGGATACGTTATACGACTAACTATCCAGGATTAGCGAATTAAAACAGTGATTCTAACATTATTTTGAGATCCGCAAAAGAATCTACGTGAAAGTAGAAATTAAATACCAAAGTTAACTAAAAGACTTTCAATTCCGTAATCTAAAAATAAACCCAAATACTTAAAATTTAAAAACCAAAACCGAAGAAAAACAAATACACCATGTCGGTTCCACAACTATCAGAAATCCATTTAAACCAACTATTGAATCAAATAAAAGAATTAAACCACTACGATGGCACACCTGGAAGACTATCTGGATTTGTGAATCAAATAGAACAACTACTTAATTTATATCCAACACAAGATCCGAGAAAAGCACACGGTCGTATATGGAGCAGTGAAGGGAGTACTAGTGGATGCAGCATTAGAAGTCGTAACCCAAGAAAGAGCGACAACATGGATGGAAATGAAGGAAGCATTGGCAATGGCATTCAAGGATCACAGGCCATATACAACCATTATAAAACAATTAGAAGAAACACCATACCCAGGAAGCATCAGTAAGTTTATAGAGAAACTAGAAGTACAATATTGGATTATATTTGATAAGTTAGAATTAGAAAATGATACCGTTGATTAATCAAATTATACAGATATGTTGAATAGGACTGCCAAAACTGTAATAGATCGAAAACTGCCGGATAGAATTTATATTACATTGGCACGTAAAGATATAGAAACTATTTACAAATTAAAACAAGTATCAATGGAGGTAGGACTTTATGATGCTAGTCCAGAAAATCACCGTCCAAGTAGATCAGAAGTGAACAAACATAGGAACAGGGGAAATAATAATCAAAATAATTATCAGAAATATTAACAATAATTAACAGAAATCAAAATTATTATCATTCTGGCATGAATCCGAGCAATAATACACAACCCCCTCAAAATTCGAACCAAATTACACCAAATCAAAACCAGTATTCACCACCTCGTTTCATACCAAATCATCTAAGATGAAACTTGTAATAATTCGGTAGTTTAGTCTTCTTTTCAATACACTTTATTTCACAGTTAGTTATATTATTTATTACTAGTTCACAATGGTATTCTAATACGTGTGTTCACATTCAACTCCATTAATCGACTGCCTCTCTCTCTCCAGCCCGATCGCTCGTCTCTCTGCTTATGTTAGATTAATCGGGAGGGCGTGAGTTGCGCTCATCTTCCTCTCGCACCGGTTCCCACATCCCTCCTATGTTTTTCAGCTTGAGCTTCAACCCAGGTCTCGCAGACGTATCGTTTTCCTCGGATGATTTGGCCAGCGAGTGTTGGTTGTGTTCCTCCAAGTTCGTGGTGGAAGCCGGAACCGTCATCGTGGTGGAGGCAGCTGGAATCTTTTTTAGATGGCTAACGTCCCTAAGAAGTGTCTTACCACCCCCTGAGACTTTAACAATATTTCCCTCTCGCTCCAAGACCTGGTATTCAGTTATGTCAAAGTTCGGTGTCAGCTTACTAGGAAATATTACGTTTTTCATTAGTACCTGATCTCCTACCTGAATGTCTACATCCTTTGCCCCTCTCTTTTTATCACCAGCTACTTTACCTTTATGCTTTTGTATCTGGTCATTATATTTTTCAGCCGAGTCAGTAAAAACCCCTACAACATCTTGTATGTTAGGAATTTTATCTCGAATCAAACGATTAAACATTAACTCTGAAGGGGCTGTTCCAGTAGTACCATGAGGGGTGACGTTATGCATTAAAAGAAACTCCTGAATTTCCTGCTCCAAGTTCTTCTTGTTTAAGTGTGCAATTTTTAGTCTTTTTACTAGGGACTTGTTTATATTCTCCACCTCACCATTAGCCTGAGGCCAATATGGTGGAGTCCGTATTAGGGTAATGCCATTCAAACTGCAATAATTTTCAAACATCTCACTAACGTACTGTCTACCATTATCTGTCCGCAGGTACTTTGGAAACCCTAATCGGCAGAATATTTCCTTCATTGCCCCAATAATAGCTGTTGAGGATATCGATTGCATAAACTTTAGCTCCATGTATCTTGAAAAATAGTCTATAAAGACCAGGACATATTTTCCATTCGGCAATGGACCCAAAAGATCACTGGCTATCGACATCCAAGCGCTTGTTGGAAATGGTGTTCTCTGCATCGGTGCTGGGCCTAAAGGTTGAGAGACTACTAAACAGTCTCTACATGCTTTTACAAAATTCTCTGCGTCTCGGTCGATGCGTGGCCACCATACCTTTGACCTTAAACGCCGCTTCATTGCAGACTCGCCTGGATGACCTTCATGGGCAAGTTCTAATACTCTCTTTCGAAGTGTTGCCGGGATGACTAATCGTGTTCCTCTAAGCAGAATTTTCCCAAGCGTCGAAAGTTCATATCGAAATGGGTAAAATTTGTTTGATGTACATGGATCCCAACTGTCAGTCTCCAAACAGGCCATGGCGTCAATGATTTCCTCATCCATACTATTTGCTTGGGATATTTCTGATATGTGTAACGCTGCAGGAACAGAGTATTCGATGACCCGAAAGACATTATATTCATCATTTCGCCAGGAAGAGTTCGTCGCAGCCGGTTCACAAAGTCGAGACAGAGCGTCTGAAATATTCTCTTTTCCCGCCTTGTAGATTACTTTAAACTTGAACGCCTGTATGCGTAAGAGCCACCTTTCAATTCGCGCTGGAGGCTTCGAAGTTGGTTTGAATATTGCCTCCAGTGGTTTGTGATCCGTCACCAGCTCGAATTCTAATCCAGCCAGGTAAAAATAAAACTTCTCAACAGCCCAGACTAAGGCCAGACTTTCTTTTTCCGTCTGTGAATATCGCTTTTCAACATCCGATAGACTCCGACTAGCAAACGAAATTATTTTTAGTTCCTTGTCTCTAGTGAACTGTAATAGTACAGCTCCGAGCGCGACAGGGCTGGCGTCGGCTATCAGTTGTGTAGTGTTATCGGGGTCAAAATAGGACAAGTTTGGTATCTTGGCCAAATGAGATTTTAGGTCCTTGTATGCTTTTTCCTCATTTTTATCCCAATTAAATCTGCAATCCTTTCTTAGCAAACGTCTTAATGGTTCTGTACGGTCGGCTAAATCCGGTATGAATTTGCCAACATAAGTGACAAGGCCCAGAAAACTGCGGACCTCCTCCTTATTTTTGGGACTTCTGAATGAAAGGATTGTGGATACTTTTTCCGGATCAACTTCAATTCCTCTGTCTGACAGGATATGCCCAAGAAATTTAACTTTATCCGTCTTCCAAATGCATTTCTCCACATTCAAGAGGACATTGTTTTTCTCCAATATCTCCTTTATTTCTTTTACGGCGTTATCATGGCCATTTTCATTGGTTCCGAATATGATGATATCATCGATATAATTCAGGACATTTCGGCACGGTGCCAGTAGCTCCTCCAGTCTTCTTTGAAAAATTTCGGGTGCAGAGTTAACCCCGAACATCAATCGCTTATACCGGAACAACCCACGAGGAGTTATGAAAGTTGTTATAGCTCTGCTAGCCTCGTCCAATTCTAATTGATGATATGCATATTTGAGATCCAGACGAGAAAAATATTTCGCTCCTCTCAGTTTGGTCATAAACGTTTCGAAGATAGGCAATGGATAGTTCTCCCTTAAAATTGCTTTATTGGCTAGTCTCATGTCTATACAGATGCGGAGATCCCCGTTTTCTTTGAATGTCATGACCATTGGTGAGATCCATTGAGAATGTCCTATTACTGGTTCAATGATATCGAGGGCTAACGCTTCCTCCAGTTTTCCAATAACTTTCTCTTCCAACGCTATTGGAATCCGCCTCATCGGTTGTTGAACTGGTTTGATGTCTGGGTCAATGGATAGTTTAACTGGCAATCCTTTCCATTTTGGAAATGGAGATACGCTCTCTATACTGTGGACTCCCAAACGAGTCGTAATACTTGTAGCTTTATCGCCGTTTCCTTGCCCAGTAGTGATTGTTTTCCTTTTTTAATTACAAAAAAAAATGGAGCAATTACCTCCGGGTTAGATCCAATGGATACAGGTGCATCAAAACAACAGATTATTTGCAGTAATTCGTCTGAAGCATATGCTCTAAAATGATTCGAGCAGTCCCATTGGACGTTGAAAATTGTTGCTTTCTTATCTTGTAGAATTGACCAATCCTCCGGACTTATGAGATTGAAACGTGATCCTGAGTCGATGATGAAAGGCATTTCTTGGCCACCCACTTGGCATTTGATTACTTCGTCTTCGTCGTCACTTAGAATTTTAAAACAGTTATTTGCCGGTTTCTTATCATCCCCTTCATTTACCAGGTTCACGTTTGAGCGTTGTCGTTTTGTTGCATTGCTGTTGTTCTGGTTTCCTGGTCGCTTTAAATTGGTTCGGCACTTGTTTGCAAAGTGCCCGAACCGTGTGCATTTATTGCATTGTTGTTTTAAGGCTGGACAATTGGGGCTATTATGGTTGTGGCCTTTTCGACCACATCTGCTGCACTCCCACTGCATGCTGGACGATTTTGTATTCGTTTGTATTCTGTTTATTCCCTCCAGATTCAGCTGTGGTCGCATTATCTCGGACTCTTTGTTGATTTCTTCCTCCATTTGGCAGAGATTTATTATCTCCGATAAATTGTACTCTTTTTCCAGAAGTTTCCGTTTTAGGCTTATGTTGGCGCAGCTATCGAAGATCTTATCCTTTAAACAGATCTCCTCGATTTCGACTTTAGTGGATCCAAAATCGCATTTTTGAATTTGGTATCTCAGCCTCAATACAAACTTCGCAAATGTCTCCCCCTCTGCAGGAGAAAGGTTCCTAAATAAATGTCTCTCGAAACTTGAGTTCTCCATGCGACGACGTGTAGGTGTAGCTGGCGATGTGCGGGCCGTGTTTGTCGAAATGGTTGCGTGGGGTAGTGGAGTGGGTGTTGCTGAGGCTGTGGTTACAAAGGGTGCAACCAAATAAGGTCGGGCCTTCAGTGCCGCAATTGCTGCAGCCGATGTGGAAGCAATTGATGAGATGATAGCCAAAGTTGCCACCGATGCCGAAGATTCTATATAGCCCCTGCCAACTTCTCCGTCTGCTGTTACTGCCGGTGATCCACCTTTTAGTGCTGTTGCTCTTGTTCCTTTTCCTGTTCCGGTTCCTGCTAGAGCTCCCCCTCCATCTACTGTTGCTGGCTGTGTTGCACGCAGCTAACAAGCAGGTTGCATCGTAACTTATCTAAGCCACGGATGCTGCAGACACTCCGCTGCGGTGGCACGCTTGTTCGGATCGAGCTCGAGCATGGGCTTAAGGAAGCGAATGACGCCGCATCCTTTTGCGACCACTCGTACTTCTCCAGAAGAACGTCCATTAGGCCCAGGGCTTAAGGCCCGAGATATTTCGTAGCTCGCAGGAACGGGTAAACGACTTCGCCGCATAGGTGCCGTTTAACAAAATGTTCCGCGGTATTGGACCCAGTAGCTCGATGATGTGGGCCAAATGGTCCTCGTTGCGGGTGTACGATGCGCCGGAGTGTGGCTCAAAAAGATAGTCACCGGTGGCCAGTTCGAATACCATGCATGCAGTGCTACAGATATCCGCCGAGGTGTTATAGCCCGCACCGATAATAACTTCTAGTGACCGATATTGACGCGGTTGAATGGCCTCGGTCAAGTGATGATCAACCCAACAAGCGTTTCCCAGATCGGCGATCTTTACGTTGACTTTGCATTCCTCTAACGCCGGATCCTGTTTAGCCGTGTCCTTTGCTTGCGGCGGCGGAGAAGGTGTTGGCAGCGTTGGATTCGAATGCGGTCCATTCGTAGCCGAAGATGTATTCTCCACGGAGGGTGAGCGCACATGAGGCTCGTCCACGCACAGGAGGACATTCTCGGGCTTTATGTCCGTGTGGATGATCTGGCAACACGTGTGAAGATAGTCAAGACGGAGTCGATGACGGAGAGTCCGGGCAAGTGGCGTCCGCCCGGTCTAGTTAGCCTTACCCGGGTACTGCGGACCTTTTATTTCTCTGCAACTAGTGGGTACTATGAGCAATAGACCAAATAATATTAAAATACCGTGCTGAAAGTTGTAAAGTTGTAAATAAAAAGTTGTGAAATTTCGCAAGTTTGTTGGCGTCGGTCGGAAATTTCTAGAAGCGCGCGAATACGAAATTCGAAATACGAAATCTGCAGTCAGAGTTGGTGAGCACATATGAGCGACTTAAAAATGCCCTAATTGGCGAATTTAAGCGCGCGTCGAAATGTGCCGATGTACATGTACAAAGTTGACGCACAGGAAGAAGAAGAGCGACGAAAGCATGCACGAATACATGCTAACAATGAAAAAAATTGCAGCGCTTGGACAAGTCGATGTTGAGTCTATTATCGCTTATATAGTTGACGGACTGGATATTAAAAGCGAGTTCAAATTTGCATTGTACGGCAGAAAATCAACTGTTGGAAAATATGAGTTGTACGAGAGCAAGTGTGTTATCGAAAAACCGCAAAAGCAATACAGTGGTGGCAGAAAAAACTGCGCATTATTATATATATAAATATATAATAATGCTATATAAATATAAAATAATGCTACAACTGCGGCTCTATTGAACACATGAGAAAAGACTGCAAGGCAGAAACAAAATGTTTTAAATGTGCAGGCAGCGGTCATATATCTTCAAAATGTCCCTTTATAAATGCGTCAGCGCGGCCGGAATGCGCTGAATCAAAAGAGCTAAGTATGTACAATATTGTTGAGACTGGTAGTAACATAGATGCTTCTCCACAGTACAAGCCGATGATCGAGTCAATGATAGCTGAGTACAAGCCAGCAGAAACAACGCTGAATGCCCGGTGTCGATGAAGATCCTCCCCGC
Source organism: Drosophila sechellia (assembly GCF_004382195.2). Lineage (NCBI taxonomy): Eukaryota > Metazoa > Arthropoda > Insecta > Diptera > Drosophilidae > Drosophila > Drosophila sechellia. Next base: position 14,413 of record NW_022611391.1, read on the forward strand.
TAGAGGAGCGTACAAAACCATTTCGTCATCAACAAAACCGTCACTCAGCTATGGAATCCGAGTCGATTACAAAACAAGTTGACGCCTGGTTGCAGGATGGCATTGTGCGCAAACGCCGAGGAAGCAATGGCCGCCAAGGAGGAACTACAGGCGTTGAGCAAGGAGGTCGAGCGCAAGGTCAAGGCCTGGAGGCAGAAGTATTACAGCTGACTGAAGATCTTGCCAGCTCCGAGAGGGCGCGACGTGCTGCTGAAACGCAGCGTTACGCCTTAACTCTTTGCGTCGCCTAACTCACTGAACGTATCAGCAGCGCGGAAAAGGAACTGTTCCGCTGCAGTGCAGCAACAAGGTACTGACATCGATGATCGAGGAGATTAATGTGGAGAACACCTCGCTCCGCACCGAGGCAATCAAGTGGCACCAACCCAGAGGAGTTCATCTGGTGGCTATTAAACGAAATCAGTTTGTGACCGGCAAAAAACTAGCTAGCAGTTTTCTCGGGCCATATGAAGTAACTAAGGTAAAAGAAACGGCCGATACGATGTACGGAAAGCAGCTCAGATGGAAGGCCCTATAATAACTGCAACATGTGTAGAAAATACAATAACAATAACAATAGTTATCGATAGGCGATGATCGAAAATCATCGCAAAGGGTAGCGTCGTGAGCGCAAGTAGATATAAGAAAATAGGACAAGCATAGAGAGAGTCGAAGTAGAACAAAGCGAGTTGAAAGTGGTGTAGTTAAAAGATCTTAAAGCCGAAAGTTGTCGTGTCCCAACCCATAAATTTTGTGTGGCTGTAGTCTTGATTATGTGCCCAATTTGGTGTGCCTGTGTCTTGAACATTTATCTATTTGATAAAGCTGCAATTATTTTGCGCTTGCACTAATATTTAATGTAGAAAAATACGATTTTTTTGTGGCGGATGATTTAATCATATTTATACGCTTATTAGTTCCGATTAGGGGTTAAGGATAGTACTTGATGGTTGTTACGTTATAGAAAAGCATTCGCTTTTCTATTTCAGGTTACGTTTTTAAGAGTTACTAATGCCATTTCAAATTGTTCATGTCGATCACTAAGCCAAGGATAAACTAATTAACTACGTTAACATTATTCTTATGTTCAGCACAAGTTTCTGCATCCATGTACATATACATATATGCCCTATTCCGGTAATACAATATTATAATTTCATATGTAGCAACAAAGATGGTCTAATTGTCGATCTAAAACACAGGAAATAAGTTAAGCGCTGGCATGTGTGAAACTAAATCGAATGGTAATTGAGTGAACTGGATCACGGAGATTAGCGACTGCTGGTTGGCTGGCTGGCTGCTGATGTTTTAGTGGTTGCTGAAGTAAAAGTTGTTGTTGCGTATGTTGCCAGGGCTCGCCAGCGATCTAGCGGATGCAGCTGAGCAGGGCCACGAGGGCTGCACGCAGTGGATCTGGCCGTAGGCACATCATCCAGGTTGCAACGACGACAGCGACGGGCGGGACGATGCCAGCGGGGCAAGTCCTGCCGGCGACGCCGTCACTTACGACGCTGGAAGACACGTCGCAGTGCCTTGCGCCAGAAAAGCGATGCGATTTGTTCTTGGTGGGTGTCTGCGGGTCCTCTATTTGAGCAAGTGCCACACCCAAGTCCTCAACCAAGTCCAAATCGTTTCCGGGAGCGATGCGACGACGTGTAGGTGTAGCTGGCGATGTGCGGGCCGTGTTTGTCGAAATGGTTGCGTGGGGTAGTGGAGTGGGTGTTGCTGAGGCTGTGGTTACAAAGGGTGCAACCAAATAAGGTCGGGCCTTCAGTGCCGCAATTGCTGCAGCCGATGTGGAAGCAATTGATGAGATGAAAGCCAAAGTAGCCACCGATGACGAAGATTCTATATAGCCCCTGCCAACTTCTCCGTCTGCTGTTACTGCCGGTGATCCACCTTTTAGTGCTGTTGCTCTTGTTCCTTTTCCTGTTCCGGTTCCTGCTAGAGCTCCCCCTCCATCTGCTGTTGCCGGCTGTGTGGCACGCAGCCAACAACCAGGTTGCATCGTAACTTATCTAAGCCACGGATGCTGCAGACACTCCGCAGCGGTGGCACGCTTGTTCGGATCGAGCTCGAGCATGGGCTTAAGGAACGAAGCGAATGACGCCGCATCCTTTTGCGACCACTCGTACTTCTCCAGAAGAACGTCCATTAGGCCCCAGGGCTTAAGGCCCGAGATATTTCGTAGCTCGCAGGAACGGGTAAACGACTTCGCCGAATAGGTGCCGTTTAACAAAATGTTCCGCGGTATTGGACCCAGCAGCTCGATGATGTGGGCCAAATGGTCCTCGTTGCGGGTGTACGATTCGCCGGAGTGTGGCTCAAAAAGATAGTCACCGGTGGCCAGTTCGAATACCACGCATGCAGTGCTCCAGATATCCGCCGAGGTGTTATAGCCCGCACCGATAATAACTTCTAGTGACCGATATTGGCGCGTTTGAATGGTCTTGGTCAAGTGATGATCAACCCAACAAGCGTTTCCCAGATCGGCGATCTTTACGTTGACTCTGCATTCCTCTAACGCCGGATCCTGTTTAGCCGTGTCCTTTGCTTGCGGCGGCGGAGAAGGTGTTGGCAGCGTTGGATTCCAATGCGGTCCATTCGTAGCCGAAGATGTATTCTCCACGGAGCGTGAGCGCACATGAGGCTCGTCCACGCACAGGAGGACATTCTCGGGCTTTATGTCCGTGTGGATGATCTGGCAGCACGTGTGAAGATAGTCAAGACCCTCCAGCACCTGGCGGGTTATAGCTTTGACGTTGGCTAGTGGAATACCGCGAAAGTTGGACTTCTGTATGAGTTTCAGGAGATTGTCACCAAGCACCTCGAACACAATACAAATATGGGTGCCATTAACGCCGGTGATCTTGAAGTCGTCCAGCATCTGAACGGTTTTCCGACGGCGTGGATTCGATGGATCGGTCTCGCGCACCGTTTTCAGTATCTTTATCTCGTCCGTCTCGGCAAAGTGCGGTGCCGACTTGAGAATTTTAATTGCCACATATCTCATTGCCTGCAAGTCCCAGCACAGCCAAACAGTAGAGAAGTGGCCACAGCCCAATTTACGCTTGACATGGTAGCGACCTGCCGAAAAAATTGCATTAATCTGCTGCTCTTCTCGTTAAGGGACAAAGTTCAACGGTTTGGGAAGAGTAGCGAAGTACCACTTAGGGAAATTAAATTACCAATGATCTTTTCTGATGGCTCATAATCCATTATAGTTGCAACACTGTCACCTCACGACTGACCAAGCGCGACTAGACGAACGCGAGAGCTGCTCTCCACTTAAATTCAATTAAAATACGACAACGAATGCAGTTGAGTGCGTTTTCACGGGGCGTTTTACAAAGGCCTGAAAGGTATGGTATGATGCTAGAATCAGTATATTGGCATTTGGAATCTCCAAATATTCTACTGACAATGTATATGAACTTGACGTTTATTACAAGGCCTGTTTTATATTTTGTAAACTCTAGCAGCTCCTATCAAATATAAAGTTTTTTCTCTTTTGTAAATTTTGTTAATTATTCTGCTACCTATGTGGCAGCTTTACCAGGTTTTACATAAATTCTACAGCATAGGCATACCAATATATAATTAAATGTTTGCAATACTCATATGTGAAAAAAATATAATTTTATTTCACTGAATGATTACAATTTTTTATTTTTGGGTGTGCTGTGTAGGCATGTGCTTAAGTCTTAGGGACTTATGGATATTTCACTACATATATATGTAAGGGTAGCTAATTCGAGCGGCGATCTTAACATACGAATTTAAAAAACTTTAAAATTATAATAGTCAGGGCGTAAATTATTAATTTTAATTTTGTTCATCATATTGCCAAACTCCAAATATGTAAATTCGTTTCTTCGATCAGAATTGATTTCGGACCGAAAATCGTCTTTCAGCACAAGTACGTCTATTGTTTTACTCACACAAGCAAGCAAATTTTATTTTTAGATTTCTTACGCTCTCAGCGTAAGCGAGCGGACAGAGAGCAATATTGGCCGTCACTCTTTAGCTTGTCGACTATCTTAGCTAGGTTTGTGGTGGGGTCGAGAAGCTTTTTTGTAAATATGGGTTGGAATTTCCTGGCGATGGTGTGTTTTCGTCAATGATTCTTGGCTTAAAGCTAGCTCTGGCGGCTCTGCTGGTGGTCGGAGGGCTGTCATTGCCGACTCGCGTGGGGTTCTTGGTCATTTTTTTCACTCCTTTCCTTTCGGAGCATGTCCTGGTAGTTTTCCAGATGTTTTTGCGCTGGGTTGCTTGTCTTGGATAAAGGTCGTGGATTTGCCTTGTCTTTTGAAGCGATCCTATTCTTTTTTGGATCTTATTTGTGTTCCGGCGCCATTTATTCACTCGCTTCTGAATGTCCGTGTCATGGGAGGAGAAACGTGGTCATCCTGTTCAAGTTTTGCCGAATTGGATTTAGCATCGCCTTTCTGGCGGCATCCTGGCGAGCTCCACCGGTTGACCTGCTCAGGATTGCTGGGTTGTACGGCTGACGAAGGGTATTATTGCGTGGAGGGAGGCCTTGTCGTCTATAAATGTGATTTGTTGCGTCTTTATTGTCCGTATTTTGTTTATGTCAATGTTGCTTGCCGCCAGAAACCGCCTTGTACGCACTAATATGCTCTCCAGAGCAGTTGACGCAAGTGGCAATGGTAGACTTAGCTTGGTGCAGCAGGATGACA
>NW_022611392.1:0-74692 GCF_004382195.2 Drosophila sechellia
ATTATTAAATGATAATCATAAGTTATATTTATACGTAATATTTATTATTGTTTCATAAAAATTTTATTATTTAATGTCATCAGAATTTTCTTAATAAATTAAATTTCGGTTGTTATATCTTGATTGGTCTTTTCGTTAATGAAATATAATTTTGGTTATCTTCATGTCTATTATGTATGGTAGCAGCCGAAGTGGGAGATTACCGTAGACATTGCTGGCGCAATACACTAGAATAACTGCCTGGAAGAATATTCGAATGGTCGCATTAAGATCCTCGTTCAACCAGCAATTATGGTTATTAATCTTTTGCGCTATATCAGGGAAAACTCGCTGAATAAGCTTCACTTTTGAGTATGTGATGTGATAGAAATCTGTAGGTAATGTGATGAATCCGGTCGAGGTGTCCACTGCAACTTTTTTTTTCCAATATCTAACAACTGCTTCGCAACACACATTTGAACTTTCATCTTGTTGCAAAAAATCTCGCATGTTAGTTAAGTCAAAGACACTAGAATAACAATATTCGTAACGTCATACAATTTTTTGGCACGCGATTTTTTGGCCATGGCTCTAGAGGTGGCTCAGGCTCTCTCGAGTTTTGTTCGAGGAGAAAGAGCGGAGAGCGCTACAGCAAGCAGCTCTTTTCTACGCTACAGTAACAGCAGACAACTGTATGTGTGCACACGTATGCTCATCCATTGTAAATTTGACAAAATATGCCCTTCACCTTAGAAGTTCGTTGACTTTAAATCTATATTATTTTTTATTAATTGACACCATGCGAAAAATTCTTGTTTTGCATTGCCTTAACGTTTTTTTTTATTTAAAGAAAGCTTAGAAATAGTAATAGCCGAATCTATGTACATCACAAAATAAATTTCGAAAATGATTGTATTAGAATACTTGTCATTATGGTATTCAGCTTGCGACGTGACAAAAATTAATAAGGCAGTGATTGTTGAGTGCTTGTGTCCGCACTTCGTGCTCCAGATATGACTTTTGCAATAAGCAGTTTTAATATTATTATTTATTTTATTAATTTTTATTTTCTACTACGTATTATTATTTTTTATAAATTATTTTGAGTGGGAAGAATAGCGCGCCATCGTCATATTGCTACGAAATTGGCCACAACTCCAAATATGTAAATTAGTTTCTTCGATCAGAATTGATTTCGGCACCGAAAATCGTCTTCTAGCACAACACGCACACATATACGCGTTCTCGTCTCTTGTTTTTACTACACAACCAAGAAAATTATATTTTTAGATTTCTTACGCTCCCAGTAAGCGAGCGGAAAGAGAGCAAATTTGGCCTTCACCAAAAAGTGGCTGCATAGTGCCAAACCAATGCATGGCGTTACGCATCTTGTTATTCTAGTGTCTTTGGTTAAGTGAAGTGTCTTTACGTACTGCCACAAATTTGATGATTTTAGGCATGCATTTAGTTCATCAGCAACAGTTGATCGGGGAATAACTGGAAGAGTCTGACTAAAATCCTGACAACAGAATCGTGGCCCTACCAAAAATATATTGGTTGTCACGAATATCTTTCAACGTTCTGTCCTGTGCCTCCTGTGCATCCCAAAAAATCAATATGAATACCTCTAGGATCTTGGCCATTGCGCTATTTTTGGCGATGTTGCTAATTGGTGTTTCGGTAATTTGCATGTTTAGTGGTAATTTAAAGGCAAAATGTAGAGTTCGCCCGCCTTCTAGCAGAGTCTATTCAGCTATTCCAGATGAAGCCAACGCTAGAGCATCATCATTGCCAAAAGCAATGAAATTAAAACGTTTTTCCGGTTCCTTCAGGAGTATCAAGGAAATAAATTCCACCAGATCCACTCTTCACAGCTTCTATATAAGTGTCGTACGCAAATCTTTGTTGTTGATTTAATTGTGGGACATTTGTACGAACTGTTTCGGCCAATTATTCAATGTCGTACTGATGTTCTCTTTGCAACTCGTGGTTTAATGCATCGTGCATATGATGCATAAGATAAAAATTGACTGTCCATTTTATTTAGAAAACGTTTGTATAGGAAATAGAAAAATTCTGTTTCGAGGATTTTCCAGGCTATTTTTGGAACCTTCCTTTTAAACCTTCCCTAGACCTCCACGAATAATTTAAGACCAAGGTGAGATAAATCCGTTCAGCCGTTCTCGAGTTATACTATATTATATGATATTATATTATTTTATAATTATTATTATATTATATTTTTTTACGTTTACTTACAAAATCATCTGGTCGGAAGACGATTATCCTGTACCTTTGCTTTCCTGCCGTCTTCCACGCCCTTTTCTGTAACAGTGGGATCAGCAATCCATCCTGAAACGCGTGTCTTGACACTTTGTAGGTGTTGTACAAGAATATTCTCTTAATGTTGTCGTTCGAACGAACGATATATATATTATAATATATATTATAATTTAATGAGTAGGCCTGAAAAGTAAAGTCATACTTAAATATACAATACAAAATCCTTATGAGGCTTAGTTAACTATTAAAACTTTCTGAAATGTCTGTAATATTTAATGCGAGTGTAAATACTAAAAGCGCTGTTGAGTATCAGACAATATCATCCACACAAAGTCATTTAGGAGCAGTCGGAGCGCTTGCACAAGTGGATTTCAAAGGATCAACTCGAGAAACTTCATTCGGCGTTTCTAAACACTCCCGAGCGTCATGTTGGCATTGATGAATTGCGTATCATACTTGAAGAACTAGACATAACGTTCAATGATTCAATGTATACACGGCTCTTTTTAAAGATTAATCAGAATCGTGATTTTAAGGTGGATTGGAATGAGTTTGTATCTTATTTAATATTTGGCTTTCAAGAGGAGGATCCGAGCAGCCAAAAGGAGTCTTTAATTTTACCAATCTCCGGACCCCAATGGTTAGGAAATCAGAACACCGTTCAGCTATATGTTGTTTGGCCCTCCTCAAAGCCAAATCGGACCAAATACCAATTGATGAAGTAACCGAGACTATTAACTTTTCCTTTGGCGGTGAGGATTCTCCAGAAGCTTCTGGAATGTGGGTCACGGCCAGCCACGAGGGAATGATGCTTTTTTGGACATCTCATATGGAACCAATTCGAACTGCATCGTCGGAAAGCAGTAAGTTTAAATAAAATATTTTACGTTATAAAAACATATCCATTCTATTTTGTAAATATATTTTATATATATTATATCTTCGTTGAAACGATCTTTTTTTTTGGAGTAACTAATTCTATTTATTAAGATTTCAAAAGGAATCGTTCAGTAATTCCTCTGAACTTAACCTAATGTGTGATAAAGATAAATGAGACCAAGTGGTATCTTAATTATAAAGTACAAAAGAAAATGTAATATGTTATGTTATCCTCCGGGTAAGGAGATCACTGGGGTGTACCCTCTTCAGTCTTCGGAGAGAGATGGGATCAGCTAGGATAGTTGCTAGTCGGTTCGGGTGGGCCATAAGCCTGTCGGCATAACGGCTGCTGTGGAAATTAATCTGATCCCCAAGAAGGGTAACTTTCAGATCTCTTTCGATGACTATGTTCGTCACGTACCAGGGGAGCCCAGATGCGTGACGTGCAGCTCTTGACTGGACCACACGGAGCCTATTAAGCTGGGATTTGGCGGCAGTTCCCCACACCTGGATGGCATAACTCCACGTTGGAGCGAGAATGGCTTTGATTAAAAGAGCCTTAGAGCTCATTTGAAGTTTGCTGGAGTGGAAGAGCCAGTCGAGCTTTTTTAGCTTCGCCAGTGACTTTGATTTGACCGACGTGATGTGGGCCCCCCAGGTCAGTCTCCGATCTAGATGAACTCCTAGGTAGCAGTGCGATCTAGCATTGGTGATAGGGCTTCCATTGAAGGTCAGATCTGTGCAGGTTCCGGGTCGCAGGGAAAAAGTTACACAGGCTGACTTTGAGGAGTTAATGGCCACATTCCATTTGGCAGTCCATTTTTCGATTGCGTGCAGCCAATCCTGGACCGCGTTGGAGGCAGTTTGCAGTGAAGGATGAGACGCCAGCATGGCAGTGTCATCGGCGTAAGTGGCCAGGAGCAGCTGAGCCGGGGGACTTCGGCGTTGTTTGCGGGAGATGGCATGTCAGCAGTGTACAGGGTGTATAGGAAGGGCCCAAGAACACTTCCCTGTGGAACTCCTGCATGAATCTCCTCCAGGCTGGATCGAGCATCACGCACTGCAACGTCGAACGTCCGATTAGAGATGAACGATCTCAGGATGGCATAGTAGGGAGCAGGAAGGAGAGTTTTCATCTTGTATAGAAGGCCCTCATGCCACACCTTGTCAAACGCTTGCTTCACGTCTAGAAAGACGCCGACCGTGTAGAGTTTGTGCTCGAAGCCATGCGTCACCTGGTTTACCAGTCGATGTATTTGTTCAGGGCAGCCGTGGGACTTCCTGAAACCAAATTGGTGTGGAGGTATATGGTTCACTACTTGCGGCAGTTCCATCAGGCGGGCTAAGAGTATTCTCTCAAAAATCTTAGAGAATGTTGATAGCAGGCTGATTGGGCGATATGCATCGATCTGCGTTGGCGGCTTTCCGGCTTTAGGTATCATAATGATACGTGCTCGCTACCATTGCCTTGGAAAGTGCCCTAGCCTTAGCATGGCATTAAAAATTTTTACTAAGGCTAGGACTCCTTTGCGTGGCAGAGACTTCGCAGCACGGTTGTCGATACTATCGTAACCAGGGGTTTTCTTGATGTGTAGCGCCTTCAGCTGCATCATGACTTCCTGCGGAGTGGTATGCCTAATGGGGCGAGCCGGTACAGTCGGGGCGTCCAGAAAATTATTGATTTCTACGCGGTTTGAGTCGTCTGTTAGGTTGAAGGGCAAGAAGGTGGAGGTCAGGTGCAAAGCAAATGCCCTCGCTTTTTCATCGTCCGTCTTGAGCCAGAGGCCACTTTGACTCAGGATGGGAGATTGAAACATCGGCTGCCTCTTGATATTTCTTGTGAGCCTCCATAACGAGAAGTTGCTGTTGTTATCTGGGCCAATACCCTCAAGCAGGGTATCCAGATTATCTCGTCGGGTCCTGGCTAGCAAACGATGCAGTCTGTTTGTGGTACTAGAGTATAGCTGCTTGATGTTCGGATCTCCTGTGGCGATATACCGTCTCCTGAGGCTCCTTTTGTGGGAGAGCAGCTCCCTAGCCTCCAAGCTCAAGATGGGAGCCCTCCTTGCGGTCGTGTGACGAGCTTGATGTGGGGGAGGTGTGGCCCTCCGTGCTGCTTCCGCGATTGTAGCTACGAGGTAATCTACATAAGCTTCCAGACTACTGCATGTGTCAATGGGGATGTTGAGATCAACTGTGGCCTCAATGTGCTCCTTGAAGGCCACAGTATTTGCAGTAGGTGACAGCATTTTAGTGACACCTTTGAAAAGCTGAGCGTCTTCATCCAGCACAAACAGCAGGGGGAGATGGTCAGACGACAGTTCTGTCAGGGTTTGCACGTTGATTTCTTGCTGTCTGAATCCTTTGGAGATCCCGAAATCAATTGCACTTGGAGTGACACTTGTTCTCCAGTTGCAACAATGTCAATACCTTTGCCCGCCAGAGCGGAGAGCAGCACCCTGCCTCTAGTGCACATCCTGTAGTTTCCCCACCATCTGTGCTTTGCGTTCCAATCACCTGCCGCTAGGAACTTTGTGCCAAATTGAGAGATGATAAGCTCAACGTCAGCCTCCGTCCACCTGAGGTTAGGAGGGCAGTATACTGAGGCAATGTTAAAAGTACCCCTGCTTGCCGTCAGCTGGATAACTGCTGCCTGGATGTGATTTTCCGACAGGGTGGAGAAGAGTTGATGGGAGATGAGTGATCTAATAAGGATCGCCGCACCTCCGGGCTGTCATCCGGGTGGTTGGCAGTGTGGAGGGTAAAGCCAGGAATTCTAAAAGTGGACCGGGAAACGAAGTGGGTTTCCGACAGCAGGAGGATGTCGATTTCGTGAAGCTCGATGAAGGCGAGGATCTCATTGGTCTTCGAGGAGGCCCCATTGGCATTCCAAGCTGCTATCTTAAGAGGACCCATTTTGAGCAGCAGAAGGGAAGGTGCGATTTTGCATGAGCAGTTGCATTAGTGTTTCAACTAGTGACAACATCCTGTCAAGCCTAGAAAACAGTTGTTCCAGCTTAGACTCAAGGTTGGCGCTTGCAGGGGGGACAGTAACGGCAGGCTTGGCGACGGGCTGACTTCCTCTGACTATACTAGCAAAGGAAGGCTTACCAGACATAAGGACTGGTGGACTGGGTTGGTGTACTCCTCTTGCAGGACCAGAAACAGAGGGTTCATTGACTTTCCGTTGATGTTTGCGGTTAGAAGCCTCTAGCAGGTATTTTTTGCAACCTTTAAAGTTTGCTGCATGGGGGCCGCCACAGTGAAAACAGAATCTGGCCTCGTCCTGTTCCAGCTTGCACTCTGCAGTGGGGTGATTTTCTCCGCATTCTCTGCATATATAGTGCCGAGAACAATATGCCTTGGTATGACCATAGCCTTGGCACCTGTGGCATTGAATCGGTTCCGATTGTTTACGGGGTTTCTCCCAAGTTACCCTGTGCCTACAGACAACCGGTATGCCCTTTACTTGATTGTTGTTCTCAGCTTTTTTGAGGTCAATGAACCTCATATTAAGAGGAAGAGAGGTAGCCTTGTTGCGCGGAGTATAAATCCGTACAACGTTATGTCCTTCGTTCTGGAGGGCTGCGATGATATCCACCGATGGGACTCCGTGGTGAATATTGCGCATGACAATCTTGTAGGGTCGGTCCTCCGGTAGCTGATGGTGATGGAAAAGGGATCCTTTGTCGAGAAAGTGACGGGCCACCAGCCTATAGCTTTCTGGGGAGTTGCACTGAACAGCGCAATCTCCCGAATTCAGGGCCTTTATTGTATAGGAGTCTCCCACAAGAGCGTCCAGCTCGTCGCGAAATGATGTGAAGTTCACCACATTGGGAAACATCATTCTAGGTACCTTAGAGTGACGGCTTGATTTCGGGGCTGGTACAGTTTGGTGAGCACCTTTCAGCTGTTGTTTTTGTCCTGCTTTCCTTGCGGCACGGTTGAGGGCGGTATTCGAGGAGCATGGCTCGTCGTTGTCACTCGAAGATTCCACGCCCAGGACCATATCTTCCTTGTCGCTAAGGGCTTGGAAGCGATTGGCAGTGATTATAGCCGGCTTGTCAGACGCCACCTTTTTTACCATTTTAGGGGAGAGGACCGCACCTGCTCTCTTTATATTTCCTCTATTCCTAGATTTAAAGGAGACATCCTGCCAGCCGGAGGCAGATTGTGGCTTCGCAATTGAGCTGACAGATGCACTGTTGTGAGTTGTACTGGCAGTAGTAGAGCATACGTTGCCGCTCAAGGAGGAGGTGAATATGTACGCAGACGAGATAGTCGAGCTGGTGGTGGTCAGTGTGAAGGTCGAGCTGCAGTAGGTATTAGAAATACTGGTAGTAGCGAAGGCTGGATCTTCACTCAGCCAGCTCTTTGTCAATTCCTTCCGAATCTCTTTAGGGCCAGCGCCAGCAATTAGCTTCATCGACTCATAATAGATAGATTTTTGCTGTGGATCGTTATCCATAATCAAAATCTGCCAGCTAAAAGCTTACAGTTCAAGCAGCAGAGTGTCTAAGACACAAGCGACCGCGTGGCCGCTGGGCAGCGGAGCCCCACTTCGTGCAAACAAATTCACGTTGAGTTCCACTACAATATCACAGATAGCGACTTAAGGGTCACTATTAACAATTTGTGCCACTATTTTGGATTTGATTTTAGTTTAAAAATTCACGAACAAAAAACTATAAACTCTGACCTACTGCTTGGCCTGCTCATTTCAATTTTGTAAATATATTTTATATATATTATATCTTCGTTGAAACGATCTAGACGTCTACCAAAATCTGTCCTTCCCTGTGTGTATTTTACATCAATCTGTCGAAACTTCAGGAATTGTTAAAGATATGAATCGATATTCCCATATAAGATTCCAAAAGAAATTTTAATACAAATTTTTTTCTGTATCGTAGTATTACTGTTACGCAGTAACATATAAGATTCCAAAAGAAATTTTAATACAAATTTTTTTCTGTATCGTAGTATTACTGTTACGCAGTATACGTAAAGTGTGAATACTTTACTTTAAATTTTGCTAATTGGTACCACGGCAACACCTCCAGCTAACCGATCTTGGTGCCATGCCGATAGACATGATATAGGAAAAAACATATAATCGAGTAAATATATAAATAAAAGAATATTATGAGCAGACAAGGTCAGAACTTGAGATAATATTATAGTCTATTCCAGTCAGAACATACTCTGTGGCGGTAATGTCACCCAAAGTTGAATATATCTACAATAAATGAATGATACAGAAATTTGTAGTAAATCTCCATGAATTTGATAAATTTATCCGACTAATAAAGACAGGACTTAAAATTTTAATAAAACTAAGCTTACAAATAAATCCTGTGAATTCGGGAACTACTATAGACTATAGATATTAAATATATAACTATAAATTATTTATCAGGATTTTTAGACGAGTCGATCTGGCCATGCCCGTCTGCCTTTCCGTGTAAGCTATGTGATTCCGGGAACTTTAAAACCTTAAAAGTTAAGATTAAGCATGTAGATTCTAAATACTTTTTTTTAAGATTTCTTACCAAATCATCATACCTGTTGCTTTCCTGCCGAATCCATCCTGAAACGTAAGGCTTGGCCCTTATACCCGTTGTTTGTAGAGTTACTATCAGTAGTCGAATCAATCTGCCCTTGTCTGGCTGACCTTCTGTCTGTCCATCAGTCTGTGTGAACGTCTCGATCTCAAGAACTATAAAAGCAAGATGGTTGAGAATAAGAATACAGAATCTAGATTCATAGACGCAGCGCAAGATTGTTGACCCACATTGGCATGCCCAGAGCCCGTACAAAACTATATTTTCATACTTTTATCAGTCTTATAAATTTCTATCCATTTTTCCAAAAAATTTTTCGAACGCCCACTATAACGCCCCAAAAGCGAACTAAACTGCCACGCCCTTGCTTTCGAACATTTTTCTATTATATTATACATATTTTTATTATATTATATTATATTATTTTATTTTATATTATGTCTATGTTCACAAGTACTATTAAACATGTCATCCAGATTCAACATGAAGATCCAGTATACCGTAAACCCTTCAAGTACCCCCAAAGCGTTGACCAAGAAGCCAACAAACAAATCAAAGAAATGATAAAACAAGAGATCGTTCGCAAATCAAAATCCTATTCGCAAATACTGTTCTCCTATTTGGGTGGTCCCCAAGAAGGCAGACGCCTCTGGGAAACAAAAATTCATGTTGGTAGTCCATTAAAGGAATCTATATGAGATAACTGTTAATGACAAATATCCCAAAAAAATGCTCCAGCTACTTTTTAGAGATGTATGAATAATCTTCTGAAAGATTTGATCTACAAAGATTGTTTACTCTATTTAGACGATATTATTGTTTATTCCACTTCATTGAATGAGCACATTTTATCTCTAATGAAAGTCTTTTAGAAACTGAGAGAAGCCAACTTGAAACTGCAGCTAGATAAATGTGAATTCACGAAGAAAGAAACTGAATTCCTAGGGCACATTGTTACAACAAATGGGATCAAACCAAACCCGAACCAAACCAAAGCAATCACAAACTTTCCATTACCTAAGACACCTAAGCAAATAAAATAATTTTTGGGACTATGTGGGTTCTATCGCAAGTTCATTCCTAACTTTGCCAATATTTTTCAACCCATGACCCTCAAACGAAAGAAAGGTGCTGTAATATATATGAAATGAAAAGACTGAAATGTAAAGACTACGGATCATTTGAAACATCATACTTGATATCAATCTACCCTGGTTTTTTAAAGCCCTTTTCTCTAACAACTGACGCAAGTAATGTTGCTATTGGTGCAGTGGTATCACAGAACCATAAGCCCGTTTTTTATGCCAGCGGAACGCTGAACGAACACGAAATCAGTTATGCTATCAGTTGAGCTATTGAAAAAGAATTGTTAGCCATAGTTTGGGCTACAAAATATTTCAGGTCATATTTATTCGGCAGGCCATTTGAAATATTAAGTGATCACGAACCACTGGTAAGGCTCAATACTATCAAAGAACCGAACATGAAATTACAAAGGTGGAAAATAAAACTTAATGAGTTCGATTATATGATAAAATATCTTCTAGGCAAAGAAAATTATGTCGCGGATGATCTTTCCCGCACGAAGATAGAAGAAGTCATGGTTGGCGTAGACGCAACTATACTTCTCTAGACAAATGGAGATAGAAAAAGGCGAATTTGACACAACAAGTGTAAGTCACTTCTTTCAAAAACTAAAGATTAAAATAATCATGAACTCACCAAAGCCCTCATTAAAAAATATGTGTGCACCAAGAAGTGTTCAATTTACTTCCCTAATGATGAAGATTTTCTGATCTTCCAGAGGGCATTTACTGAAATCATAAGCCCTAAAAATTTCACAAAAACTTTGTACCACAAAGCTAATTGACATACTAACTTTTGCGGAATTTAAGGACTTAATCCTAAAGAAACATAAGGAACTTTTACATCCAGGTATAGAAAAAACCATTAATTGGTTTAAAGAAAAATATTATTACTATATACTATTAAATACTATAATTCGAAATATTATCAATGAATGTGAAATCTGTAATCTGGCAAAAACAAAACATCGAGGCACAAAATTGACATATGAAACAATACCAGAAATATTTAACATAAGGGAAAAATATATATATAATTAAATGTTTGCAATACTCATATGTGAAAAAAATATAATTTTATTTCACTGAATGATTAAAATTTTTTATTTGTTGAAGAACACCGACCAATTACAATTAGGTCTCAAACTGAACTCATCTAATTATTCTGATTTTATTGACATTCAAGCCTCGGTATCGAGCTTTTCTGATATGGACTTTGGACTTAAGGGATCTGATCAAGTGAAGAGAAAGAGCTTTGGAGTTGCTGACTTTAATTGTCTTTGGATTTCTCTTGGATTCAAGTGCATTCGCTCTTGGATACAAGTACTCTTAGATTTTTATAGTTTTGTTTATTGAAATCTAATACTTTTGTTTTCGGGATTGTGAGTCCGAGCTTTGAACGTGGGAACATGACGATGGGGTGAGGGCTTAGGCAAGAAATGTTTAAATTAGGGGACGGATGTTTAGTCTACCAGTGGGTGACTTATTTGGAGTAGGGAATTTTCCACTCAACGCAGACTTGAGGATCATATGACTAGTTGAATATATTCATTGACATCTGTTTCTAGGTGCGAATGTTCATCTTTTTGTTTACAATATTTGACAATAATTTTCTTAGGTATATTTTTAAGCTTATATGCTAAATACAGAGTCAAACTAATTATCATGGTGACAAATGTTGTAATTTGAAAAAAAGTTATAGTGGTGTTTTACATGGGATTTATCATTTATTTTCTTTGTAAGTGATTTATTGGTTCTAAACGTGTAACATTGTTGGTGATATAAATGGTTTGTGTAAAATTTGCTAGATTATTAGAAATTAGCAACTCATCTATTTGCATGGTACAATTTTTAATTTTATTAATGTTGTTTCATGAGATTAATATTTTGTTATTTGTACAATCTTGGTTGACAACTGTTTCAGGAATATTCCATGTTAAAAGTATATTTGGTTCTATATAGATTATTTGGAAATTTCTATGGGTTTTAGTGTATATGCATTGAGTTTGCTCTTGTTTTATAAGTCCAACAATACATTTGTCTAATATTACTTTATGAAATACTTGGTTATTGAATATCGAATATTTGCTCGGTTAGAATTCATCTGGGTACGGAACTATTTGAAATATCGGAACTTTGGGGACCTCGCTAGGAACGTGGGAATAATCAAAATTTCGTTCGTGTCTGTCTTGAGCCAAGTTGATCTTTTTATCTTTAGTATTTTCTCCGAATTTACGTTTTTCAAATAATCGTGTTTTAGTAATTTTGGGTTAAAGATTCCTAGTCTAGTTAATTGCATACTTAACTCTATATCTTCTATGTATTCTGTGAACTGTTGTAGGTTGAATATAAGTATCGCAATTTGTTGGTTTTGTTATTTTTCTAACTTGAGCTTATAAATTATGTCAATACAGCTGTTGATTATGTCGACAATCATACTTAGATCATGGGTTTTCACGGAGTCTTCTGACTTGTTATTAATTTTTTCTTCTAGCACTTCCCTATCGTCTTCATCTAATGTACCGAATAAGTATTTATAAGCTTTCCCTACTACGTTTAAAAAGACCTCTTTTGCTTCGCTGAATAATTCTTAAACCATTTATTTCCGTTTTAGTTTATCGACTAAATATTGTATCTGTGGTACATTGGGATAATCATTTGCTTCAGTTACTAGGTTTTCGAACATAAGCATTGTCTTTGTTATGTTTATACTCAAATAATGGTATTCATAGCTGGTTTGGAATTTCCATTGTTCCAGTTTGGAATATAAGATATCCATTCTTCGCACTTATTGGGTTTACTTCGATATTGCTGCATTGCAACCATGGTGATAAATGATAATATGCAACTAGCATTATTAGGAATGTGCTATGTATCTTGGCTCTTCATTGGTTGGTCTGGAATTATCGTATTTACCCTTATAAAATTTTCTCTGTTTCTTAAATTTTGATTTTGTAATGAACGATTTTCCTGCCGCGGTTTGTCTCTTCAAAATGTTTATTACTGTCCACTTGTTCAATTTTCCCTGTCTTTTTAAATGGATTAGTGATTTTACTCTTTACGAGTGGAGCCTGTCTATATTTTATGTCAACTTCAAATCATGCCTATTCTTATTAAGATATTCGATCTTGTCGATTTTTTCTTGTTGTACGTTAAAGTCTAGACTACCTGCATATTGAAAAATGACCGCTGGATATCGTTTAGTACTAATATGTTTTGTTTTGTGATTGTATAAGTTAGGTTTGGTCCTATTGTCCAGAGGTCCTTCCGATGGGTGGCTCCGGCAGATAGGTGTCCACGTAGATAGTTGATCCCTTGGTCCTGATGTTAGTCAGGCGGAATGTCTTCTTACGCAGATTATGGTGGAGGGCGTGAATTTTCACCCTTTGCTGGACACTGGCCTTCGGGCTCAGCGTGGATAAATTATATCAAATGCAATTGGTTTTACGGCAGAAGACGGAGTAGCTTGTTCTTTATTTATAAAGTGATCGCTTAGAACTGAATACAAAAAAGTGGAAAAATATGAATCTACCCTAGCTTTAATGCATCACGCCATAAACCCATGGTCGGCAAGCCGACTCAGCATTTATGCAGCGCATTTCGATCCCGGAAGATGGGTATCCTATTGCACTGCTGACCGTTCATAGCGCAGAGCGCTGAACTCAGTTGGGGCGCGTCAGCATTATTTATCTAGAGCTACTTAGTTGCTAAGTAATTTTAACGTAAACTTATGCTCTGTTAGTTGTTAACTACTCCCCCTTCAGATTATGACCGTCCCGGTTATATTGAGTTTATCGATGGTTTGTTGTATTAAGATGGAGGCTCGCCTTTCCTTAATGACAAAAAAGGATGAGTGAACCAATCAGAGCAACGTTCAGAATCACTCCAGCCGCGAACCAAAGTTTTAGGGGAGCCCGCGGCGTAAACCTCGTCCTTGAACCCTTGGATAAAGCGCAGATTGTCGTTGTTCATGCGTTGTAGCAAGGGCATGCTAAATACCGGGTCATGGCCGACGATGTTAGTAGTGGTGATCTTGCTACGCCAGGCTGCCTATCTAATGTCTTTTGAAAATTTATGAATTCCGATCCGTTGACGGTAGCTGACCGCTCGAAGGTTATTAGGTGCATTCCTTTGACGAGACTCTGGGCCGCCGTCCGTGCTGACGCGGCCTGTTCGCTTCGTTAATGACAACGATGACGTCATCTATAGGCACTACTGTTCCCAGGTTGCTGGGTTGAGTGTAGCACTGGGCTGGGATTCCCGCATGGAGCGGGCGCAGGTTTCGCGTCGCGACCGCTCACAGAAGGTGTTGTGCGTGGTTTCCGTGCACTCTGTGACCGCAAAGGTGCCTTCTTCACATTCCGCCAAAATGTCATCGTCGAGCCGTAGGATTATTTGACTATGTGATACCGGTATATGAGGACCTTTTTACTTCTCTAGGGTAGGCTATTAGTATATGGATAATATTATCGGACCGGAGAACTCTAATTTTAGCTGCTTCTAGTAAACTAACTATTGGAGTGTCTGGTTCAACTAGTGATTTCAGATCGGCATGACCAAGGATAGTGGGATTTATTATATCAGCCTTAGCCAATGTTATGGTTAGAAATTAAATTGTGTATCTCTGTCGTCAGCATTCTATTTCTCGCTAGTAGTGCTTCATACAGGTGCGGGGTGTCAACCAAATTGTTATTCCGGGCCTTAATAATTTTATTAATGGTGTCGGTCAGTTTGTTTATCCGTTATTGAGTTCTGAATTTATGTTAATCTGCCTGGAGTTTGAGTCCACTAGCTTAGATTCTGTCATCTTGATTTTTAGGAAATCTGAGGCATCAGGAGTTCCTGCAACTACCTTAAGAGCTGTACCTAACAAGTCTAAACTCCTCGCAATTCGGTGGTGTATTTTTAGAACGGACAACAAGTTTCTCAAATGATCTGTATCACGTCTAGAATTTGCGCATATGCGGCTGCGGAAAAGACTCAGACAATTTTTCTGTCTCATCTTCCATACTAATAAATTCCGAAAGGTTGCTCGAGTGCCTCAAGCAGTCACATTGTTCAAACACCAGTACATCTCCATCTGCGATGGGAATGTATTTGGCGTGAGAAAATCGGTAATCCGCGCATTTGCCACTGCCAGGGTGGTGAGCGTTATGAAGGCGAACCTGCAATCCAAACGTAGAATGAGACCACGGCGTTTTTACTAAAGCCTAGGTCTGCCTGCACTTTTTGTTCTGTGCACAATGGGGTTAGCTTGTTTCCTAACCTTTTGTTGTTTTTAACAATACCTCTTCTCCTACCACAAAAACACGGTATCGCCTAGCTGGGTTACATCTTTCGATATTGATTTGCTGGGCCTTTATCAACCTGTCTTTAATGCCTAGGCAGCGATCATTCGAACCCATGTGGAGGATCTCGACCGGTTTCTTCTGAGTGACGAATGTATTGTTTTATTATTTCTATCGTTGCCTCAAGATTAGCTCTACCGTATCGCTAATTTTTTTATTTAGCTTAAGACATCTGGCGATTTCTGTCAGGTGCTGTGGAATCGTTCACTTGATTGTTTTGACAGGCTATGAAGCGGGGCCGCGTTCACGATGTCAATGTGGTAATTGTTTTTAAATAAAGAGGTGATGTTTCCGAATTGAAGGCGGCCTCATTGTCGCAATATTTTGTTCTGATCTTGGGGAACAAGTTTACGAGTTGAAGCAGGGAACTGTGACGTCCATTATTGTTCTGGACAGCACTGGCTGCACTACTGCAAGCTTCGAGAATTTGTCAACGCATGTTAAGATTGCTTCTTATCGGTTGAGAAGATATTAATGTGCAACATTTCGCCGGTGTAGCTTGGTATGGGTGTTCCCAAGCTCCTGTTTTTTTGGGTGCTGTCATATTTGGCTTTGGTGCATATTTGGCAATTTGCAACCACCTCCTTTGCTAGACCGCTCATTTTGGGGAAATAGTAATCGCGGAGGACTTGCTTGGTATTCTCCTGAGCCGCCCTGTGCACGACTGTGTTCTGTCGTGACAATCTCTAACTGCTCGTTTCTATTGGTTACGTCTATTTAAATATTTTTACAATATCGAAACTGCGTAGCCGGGAAATGAGCAATTAAGTCATGTTGAAATCTTGCCAGGGTGGGTAGGTCGCAGTGTATTGCATTTACCACCTCGGGGATCACGACTTTGCAACCAAGGCACTGCACCTGGAACTGCACTTGGAGCTGATCAAGGATCTCTCGACAGTTGCGTTTCTGTGCGGACTTAAGAGGTTCATATGCACCCGGCGGAAGCCGAAGCAAATTTGGTCAGACACGCCACCAACTTTGTCGGCGCCAAAAATGAACTTCTGGAACTTCGAAGGTTACTTCTCAACAGCGAGCATCAAGGCTCCGTTCAGAACTTTGCCTTTCGGTGACGATTGACTGGCGGTTCATCCCTCCACGGTCGCCCCATTTCGGTGGACTTCGGGAAGCAGCGGTGAAAACGACCAGACATCATTTCTACCGCGCTGTGGGTACGGTGGTTCTGGCCTTCGACGAGCTGAGGATGCTGGTGTGCCACATCTCGGCAGTTATTAACTCCAGACCTTTAGTTCCCATTTCAGAGAATCCTGCCGATGAGGATGTCCTCACTCCGGCGCATTTTCTCCAATGATGGTCCGCCTTCGTCGTTTGAAGAGGCAGATATTACGGGCCTAAACTATAATCGGCTCTGACTCTTGGCAGCGCATCTCCTTTCTTCAGCAAATATTTTGGTCGCGATGGAAGGAAGAGTACTTGACGTTGCTCCAGCAGCGTTCCAAGTGGCGCACACCAAAGCCTGGCGTAGCCGTGGACAACGTCGTTCTGGTTAAGGACGAGAATCTACCCCCAATGAGATGGCCTTTTGGCAAGAGTCATGCAGTTGATTCCTGGCAGAGACGGCGTCGCTCGAGTTGGAGAATTGAGGAGTAATAAGGCGGGCAGTGAACAAGCTGTGTCTGCTTCCCCTTGAGACTCTGTTGCAAGCCAAGCTTCAATGGGGGGAGGATGTTGGGTCATGCAGCCGGCAAAACTGTGCAGTAGACTAATCTCATATTCTTTAATATTATAAGCCAAATTAGTCAGTGGTAGCAGTTGCAATGCCCATAGTGCAACCGCTGTTCTCGCACGCATTTATCTGTACGGCTCTCATTCCTTGTTTGTTGTTGTTAGCTACCTACGTTAAGCTTGGGCGCTGCATTTCGGCTGTCTGCCCCGCAATTGCCAATTCGTCGTGTTTCGGAAAAGACTTAGCTTAGGCCTTAGCTGCCTTAAACAATTCGCAAAATAAACAGTGTGTAATATAAACAAACTTTCTTCGGTTTCTTTATTTTTCGCAACAGCTATTGAAAAAGGTCAATAGCTAAACAATATAATATAATATATATAATAGAATATAATATAATATAATTTAATTTAATATTTTATTATTAAATGATAATCATAAGTAATCTTTTATACGTAATATTTATTATTGTTTCATAAAAATTTTATTATTTGAATGTCATCAGAATTTTCTTTAATAAATTAAATTTTTCGGTTGTTATAATTGATTGGTCTTTTCGTTAATGAAATATAATTTTGGTTATCGTCATGTCTATTATGTATGGTAGCAGCCGAAGTGGGAGATTCACGTAGACATTGCTGGCGCAATACACTAGAATAACTGCCCTGGAAGAATATTCGAAATGGTCGCATTAAGATCCTCGTTCAACCAGCCAATTATGGTTATTAATCTTTTGCGCTATATCAGGGAAAACTCGCTGAATAAGCTTCACTTTTGAGTATGTGATGTGATAGAAATCTGTAGGTAATGTGATGAATCCGGTCGGGTGTCCACTGCAACTTTTTTATTTCCAATATCTAACAACTGCTTCGCAACACATTTGAACTTTCATCTTGTTGCAAAAAATCTCGCATGTTAGTTAAGTCAAAGACACTAGAATAACAATATTCGTAACGTCATACAATTTTTTGGCACGCGATTTTTTGGCCATGGCTCTAGAGGTGGCTCCAGGCTCTCTCGAGTTTTTGTTCGAGAGAGAAAGAGCGGAGAGCGCTACAGCAAGCAGCTCTTTTCTACGCCTACAGTAACAGCAGACAACTGTATGTGTGCACACGTATGCTCATCCATTGTAAATTTGACAAAATATGCCCTTCACCTTAGAAGTTCGTTGACTTTAAATCTATATTATTTTTTATTAATTGACACCATGCGAAAAATTCTTGTTTTGCATTGCCTTAACGTTTTTTTTTATTTAAATAAAGCTTAGAAATAGTAATAGCCGAATCTATGTACATCACAAAATAAATTTCGAAAATGATTGTATTAGAATACTTGTCATTATGGTATTCAGCTTGCGACGTGACAAAAATTAATAAGGCAGTGATTGTTGAGTGCTTGTGTCCGCACTTCGTGCCTCCAGATATGACTTTTGCAATAAGCAGTTTTAATATTATTATTTATTTTATTAATTTTTATTTTCTACTACGTATTATTATTTTTTATAAATTATTTTGAGTGGGAAGAATAGCGCGCCATCGTCATATTGCTACGAAATTGCCACAACTCCAAATATGTAAATTAGTTTCTTCGATCAGAATTGATTTCGGCACGAAAATCGTCTTCTAGCACAACACGCACACATATACGCGTTCTCGTCTCTTGTTTTTACTCACAAACCAAGAAAATTATATTTTTAGATTTCTTACGCTCCCAGTAAGCGAGCGGAAAGAGAGCAAATTTGGCCTTCACCAAAAAAGTGGCTGCATAGTGCCAAACCAATGCATGGCCGTTACGCATCTTGTTATTCTAGTGTCTTTGGTTAAGTGAAGTGTCTTACGTACTGCCACAAATTTGATGATTTTAGGCATGCATTTAGTTCATCAGCAACAGTTGATCGGGGAATAACTGGATGAGTCTGACTAAAATCCTGACAACAGAATCGTGGCCCTACCAAAAAAATATTGGTTGTCACGAATATCTTTCAACGTTCTGTCCTGTGCCTCCTGTGAATCCCAAAAAATCAATATGAATACCTGTAGGATCTTGGCCATTGCGCTATTTTTGGCGATGTTGCTAATTGGTGTTTCGGTAATTTGCATGTTTAGTGGTAATTTAAAGGCAAAATGTACAGTTCGCCCGACTTCTACCAGAGTCTATTCAGCTATTCCAGATGAAGCCAACGCTAGAGCAACATCATTGCCAAAAGCAATGAAATTAAAAACGTTTTTCCGGTTCCTTCAGGAGTATCAAGGAAATAAATTCCACCAGATCCACTCTTCACAGCTTCTATATAAGTGTCGTACGCAATCTTTGTTGTTGATTTAATTGTGGGACATTTGTACGAACTGTTTCGGCCAATTATTCAATGTCGTACTGATGTTCTCTTTGCAACTCGTGGTTTAATGCATCGTGCATATGATGCATAAGATAAAAATTGACTGTCCATTTTATTTAGAAAACGTTTGTATAGGAAATAGAAAAATTCTGTTCGAGGATTTTCCAGGCTATTTTTGGAACCTTCCCTTTTAAACCTTCCCTAGACCTCCACGAATAATTCAAGACCAAGGTGAGATAAATCCGTTCAGCCGTTCTCGAGTTATACTATATTATATGATATTATATTATTTTATAATTATTATTATATTATATTTTTTTACGTTTACTTACCAAATCATCTGGTCGGAAGACGATTATCCTGTACCTTTGCTTTCCTGCCGTCTTCCACGCCCTTTTCTGTAACAGTGGGATCAGCAATCCATCCTGAAACGCGTGGCTTGACACTTTGTAGGTGTTGTGCAAGAATATTCTCTTAATGTTGTCGTTCGAACGAACGATATATATATTATAATATATATTATAATTTAATGAGTAGGCCTGAAAAGTAAAGTCATACTTAAATATACAATACAAAATCCTTATGAGGCTTAGTTAACTATTAAAACTTTCTGAAATGTCTGTAATATTTAATGCGAGTGTAAATACTAAAAGCGCTGTTGAGTATCAGACAATATCATCCACACAAAGTCATTTAGCGGAGGAGCAGTCGGAGCGCTTGCACAAGTGGATTTCAAATGATCAACTCGAGAAACTTCATTCGGCGTTTCTTAACACTCCCGAGCGTCATGTTGGCATTGATGAATTGCGTATCATACTTGAAGAACTAGACATAACGTTCAATGATTCAATGTATACACGGCTCTTTTTAAAGATTAATCAGAATCGTGATTTTAAGGTGGATTGGAATGAGTTTGTATCTTATTTAATATTTGGCTTTCAAGAGGAGGATCCGAGCAGCCAAAAGGAGTCTTTAATTTTACCAATCTCCGGACCCCAATGGTTAGGAAATCAGAACACCGTTCAGCTATATGTTGTTTGGCCCTCCTCAAAGCCAAATCGGACCAAATACCAATTGATGAAGTAACCGAGACTATTAACTTTTCCTTTGGCGGTGAGGATTCTCCAGAAGCTTCTGGAATGTGGGTCACGGCCAGCCACGAGGGAATGATGCGTTTTTGGACATCTCATATGGAACCAATTCGAACTGCATCGTCGGAAAGCAGTAAGTTTAAATAAAATATTTTACGTTATAAAAAACATATCCATTCCATTTTGTAAATATATTTTATATATATTATATCTTCGTTGAAACGATCTAGACGTCTACCAAAATCTGTCCTTCCCTGTGTGTATTTTACATCAATCTGTCGAAACTTCAGGAATTGTTAAAGATATGAATCGATATTCCCATATAAGATTCCAAAAGAAATTTTAATACAAATTTTTTTCTGTATCGTAGTATTACTGTTACGCAGTATACGTAAAGTGTGAATACTTTACTTTAAATTTTGCTAATTGGTACCACGGCAACACCTCCAGCCAACCGATCTTGGTGCCATGCCGATAGACATGATATAGGAAAAAACATATAATCGAGTAAATATATAAATAAAAGAATATTATGAGCAGACAAGGTCAGAACTTGAGATAATATTATAGTCTATTCCAGTCAGAACATACTCTGTGGCGGTAATGTCACCCAAAGTTGAATATATCTACAATAAATGAATGATACAGAAATTTGTAGTAAATCTCCATGAAATTGATAAATTTATCCGACTAATAAAGACAGGACTTAAAATTTTAATAAAACTAAGCTTACAAATAAATCCTGTGAATTCGGGAACTACTATAGACTATAGATATTAAATATATAACTATAAATTATTTATCAGGATTTTTAGACGAGTCGATCTGGCCATGCCCGTCTGCCTTTCCGTGTAAGCTATGTGATTCCGGGAACTTTAAAACCTTGAAAGTTAAGATTAAGCATGTAGATTCTAAATACTTTTTTTTAAGATTTCTTACCAAATCATCAAATCTATATGAGATAACTGTTAATGACAAATATCCCAAAAAAAATGCTCCAGCTACTTTTTAGAGATGTATGAATAATCTTCTGAAAGATTTGATCTACAAAGATTGTTTACTCTATTTAGACGATATTATTGTTTATTCCACTTCATTGAATGAGCACATTTTATCTCTAATGAAAGTCTTTTAGAAACTGAGAGAAGCCAACTTGAAACTGCAGCTAGATAAATGTGAATTCACGAAGAAAGAAACTGAATTCCTAGGGCACATTGTTACAACAAATGGGATCAAACCAAACCCGAACCAAACCAAAGCAATCACAAACTTTCCATTACCTAAGACACCTAAGCAAATAAAATAATTTTTGGGACTATGTGGGTTCTATCGCAAGTTCATTCCTAACTTTGCCAATATTTTTCAACCCATGACCCTCAAACGAAAGAAAGGTGCTGTAATATATATGAAATGAAAAGACTGAAATGTAAAGACTACGGATCATTTGAAACATCATACCCGATATCAATCTACCCTGGTTTTTTAAAGCCCTTTTCTCTAACAACTGACGCAAGTAATGTTGCTATTGGTGCAGTGGTATCACAGAACCATAAGCCCGTTTGTTATGCCAGCAGAACGCTGAACGAACACGAAATCAGTTATGCTACTATTGAAAAAGAATTGTTAGCCATAGTTTGGGCTACAAAATATTTCAGGTCATATTTATTCGGCAGGCCATTTGAAATATTAAGTGATCACGAACCACTGGTAAGGCTCAATACTATCAAAGAACCGAACATGAAATTACAAAGGTGGAAAATAAAACTTAATGAGTTCGATTAGATGATAAAATATCTTCTAGGCAAAGAAAATTATGTCGCGGATGATCTTTCCCGCACGAAGATAGAAGAAGTCATGGTTGGCGTAGACGCAACTATACTTCTCTAGACAAATGGAGATAGAAAAAGGCGAATTTGACACAACAAGTGTAAGTCACTTCTTTCAAAAACTAAAGATTAAAATAATCATGAACTCACCAAAGCCTCATTAAAAAATATGTGTGCACCAAGAAGTGTTCAATTTACTTCCCTAATGATGAAGATTTTCTGATCTTCCAGAGGGCATTTACTGAAATCATAAGCCCTAAAAATTTCACAAAACTTTGTACCACAAAGCTAATTGACATACTAACTTTTGCGGAATTTAAGGACTTAATCCTAAAGAAACATAAGGAACTTTTACATCCAGGTATAGAAAAAACCATTAATTGGTTTAAAGAAAAATATTATTACTATATACTATTAAATACTATAATTCGAAATATTATCAATGAATGTGAAATCTGTAATCTGGCAAAAACAAAACATCGAGGCACAAAATTGACATATGAAACAATACCAGAAATATTTAACATAAGGGAAAAATATATATATAATTAAATGTTTGCAATACTCATATGTGAAAAAAATATAATTTTATTTCACTGAATGATTAAAATTTTTTATTTGTTGAAGAACACCGACCAATTACAATTAGGTCTCAAACTGAACTCATCTAATTATTCTGATTTTATTGACATTCAAGCCTCGGTATCGAGCTTTTCTGATATGGACTTTGGACTTAAGGGATCTGATCAAGTGAAGAGAAAGAGCTTTGGAGTTGCTGACTTTAATTGTCTTTGGATTTCTCTTGGATTCAAGTGCATTCGCTCTTGGATACAAGTACTGTTAGATTTTTATAGTTTTGTTTATTGAAATCTAATACTTTTGTTTTCGGGATTGTGAGTCCGAGCTTTGAACGTGGGAACATGACGATGGGGTGAGGGCTTAGGCAAGAAATGTTTAAATTAGGGGACGGATGTTTAGTCTACCAGTGGGTGACTTATTTGGAGTAGGGAATTTTCCACTCAACGCAGACTTGAGGATCATATGACTAGTTGAATATATTCATTGACATCTGTTTCTAGGTGCGAATGTTCATCTTTTTGTTTACAATATTTGACAATAATTTTCTTAGGTATATTTTTAAGCTTATATGCTAAATACAGAATCAAACTAATTATCATGGTTACAAATATTGTAATGCATATAATTTGAAAAAAAAGTTATATTATCATTTATTTTCTTTGTAAGTGATTTATTGGTTCTAAACGTGAAACATTGTTGGTGATATAAATGGTTTGTGTAAAATTTGCTAGATTATTAGAAATTAGCAACTCATCTATTTGCATGGTACAATTTTTAATTTTATTAATGTTGTTTCATGAGATTAATATTTTGTTATTTGTACAATCTTGGTTGACAACTGTTTCAGGAATATTCCATGTTAAAAGTATATTTGGTTCTATATAGATTATTTGGAAATTTCTATGGGTTTTAGTGTATATGCATTGAGTTTGCTCTTGTTTTATAAGTCCAACAATACATTTGTCTAATATTACTTTATGAAATACTTGGTTATTGAATATCGAATATTTGCTCGGTTAGAATTCATCTGGGTACGGAACTATTTGAAATATCGGAACTTTGGGGACCTCGCTAGGAACGTGGGAAATAATCAAAATTTCGTCTTGAGCCAAGTTGATCTTTTTATCTTTAGTATTTTCTCCGAATTTACGTTTTTCAAATAATCGTGTTTTAGTAATTTTGGGTTAAAGATTCCTAGTCTAGTTAATTGCATACTTAACTCTATATCTTCTATGTATTCTGTGAACTGTTGTAGGTTGAATATAAGTATCGCAATTTGTTGGTTTTGTTATTTTTCTAACTTGAGCTTATAAATTATGTCAATACAGCTGTTGATTATGTCGACAATCATACTTAGATCATGGGTTTTCACGGAGTCTTCTGACTTGTTATTAATTTTTTCTTCTAGCACTTCCCTATCGTCTTCATCTAATGTACCGAATAAGTATTTATAAGCTTTCCCTACTACGTTTAAAAGACCTCTTTTGCTTCGCTGAATAATTCTTAAACCATTTATTTCCCGTTTTAGTTTATCGACTAAATATTGTATCTGTGGTACATTGGGATAATCATTTGCTTCAGTTACTAGGTTTTCGAACATAAGCATTGTCTTTGTTATGTTTATACTCAAATAATGGTATTCATAGCTGGTTGGAATTTCCATTGTTCCAGTTTGGAATATAAGATATCCATTCTTCGCACTTATTGGGTTTACTTCGATATTGCTGCATGCAACTAAGCATTATTAGGAATGTGCTATGTATCTTGCTCTTCATTGGTTGGTCTGGAATTATCGTATTTACTCTTATAAAATTTTCTCTGTTTCTTAAATTTTGATTTGTAATGAACGATTTTCCACATGTTCAATTTTCCCTGTCTTTTTAAATGGATTAGTGATTTTACTCTTTACGAGTGGAGCCTGTCTATATTTTATGTCAACTTCAAAATCATGCCTATTCTTATTAAGATATTCGATCTTGTCGATTTTTTCTTGTTGTACGTTAAAGTCTAGACTACCTGCATATTGAAAAATGACCGCTGGATATCGTTTAGTACTAATATGTTTTGTTTTGTGATTGTATAAGTTAGGTTTGGTCCTATTGTCCAGAGGTCCTTCCGATGGGTGGCTCCGGCAGATAGGTGTCCACGTAGATAGTTGATCCCTTGGTCCTGATGTTAGTCAGGCGGAATGTCTTCTTACGCAGATTATGGTGGAGGGCGTGAATTTTCACCCTTTGCTGGACACTGGCCTTCGGGCTCAGCGTGGATAAATTATATCAAATGCAATTGGTTTTACGGCAGAAGACGGAGTAGCTTGTTCTTTATTTATAAAGTGATCGCTTAGAACTGAATACAAAAAAGTGGAAAAATATGAATCTACCCTAGCTTTAATGCATCACGCCATAAACCCATGGTCGGCAAGCCGACTCAGCATTTATGCAGCGCATTTTGATACCCCGGAAGATGGGTATCCTATTGGCACTGCTGACCGTTCATAGCGCAGAGCGCTGAACTCAGTTGGGGCGCGTCAGCATTATTTATCTAGAGCTACTTAGTTGCTAAGGTAATTTTAACGTAAACTTATGCTCTGTTAGTTGTTAACTACTCCCCCCTTCAGATTATGACCGTCCCCGGTTATATTGAGTTTATCGATGGTTTGTTGTATTAAGATGGAGGCTCGCCTTTCCTTAATGACAAAAAAAGGATGAGTGAACCAATCAGAGCAACGTTCAGAATCACTCCAGCCGCGAACCAAAGTTTAGGGGAGCCCGCGGCGTCAACCTCGTCCTTGAACCCTTGGATAAAGCGCAGATTGTCGTTGTTCATGCGTTGTAGCAAGGGCATGCTCAATACCGGGTCATGGCCGACGATGTTCAGTAGTGGTGATCTTGCTACGCCAGGCTGCCTATCTAATGTCTTTTGAAAATTTATGAATTCCGATCCGTTGACGGTAGCTGACCGCTCGAAGGTTATTAGGTGCATTCCTTTGACGAGAACCTCTGGGCCGCCGTCCGTGCTGACGCGGCCTGTCGCTTCGTTAATGACAACGATGACGTCATCTATAGGCACTACTGTTCCCAGGTTGCTGGGTTGAGTGTAGCACTGGGCTGGGATTCCCGCATGGAGCGGGCGCAGGTTTCGCGTCGCGACCGCTCACACAAGGTGTTGTGCGTGGTTTCGCACCGCAAAGGTGCCTTCTTCACATTCCGCCAAAATGTCATCGACGAGCCGTAGGATTATTTGACTATGTGATACCGGGTATATGAGGACCTTTTTACTTCTCTAGGGTAGGCTATTAGTATATGGATAATATTATCGGACCGGAGAACTCTAATTTTAGCTGCTTCTAGTAAACTAACTATTGGAGTGTCTGGTTCAACTAGTGATTTCAGATCGGCATGACCAAGGATAGTGGGATTTATTATATCAGCCTTAGCCAATGTTATGGTTAGAATTAAATTGTGTATCTCTGTCGTCAGCATTCTATTTCTCGCTAGTAGTGCTTCATACAGGTGCGGGGTGTCAACCAAATTGTTATTCCGGGCCTTAATAATTTTATTAATGGTGTCGGTCAGTTTGTTTATCCGTTATTGAGTCTCTGAATTTATGTTAATCTGCCTGGAGTTTGAGTCCACTAGCTTAGATTCTGTCATCTTGATTTTTAGGAAATCTGAGGCATCAGGAGTTCCTGCAACTACCTTAAGAGCTGTACCTAACAAGTCTAAACTCCTCGCAATTCGGTGGTGTATTTTTAGAACGGACAACAAGTTTCTCAAATGATCTGTATCAACGTCTAGAAATTTGCGCATATGCGGCTGCGGAAAAGACTCAGACAATTTTTCTGTCTCATCTTCCATACTAATAAATTCCGAAAGGTTGCTCGAGTGCCTCAAGCAGTCACATTGTTCAAACACCAGTACATCTCCATCTGCGATGGGAATGTATTTGGCGTGAGAAAAATCGGTAATCCGCGCATTTGCCACTGCCAGGGTGGTGAGCGTTATGAAGGCGAACCTGCAATCCAAACGTAGAATGAGACCACTGCGTTTTTACTAAAGCCTAGGTCTGCCTGCACTTTTTGTTCTGTGCACAATGGGGTTAGCTTGTTTCCTAACCTTTTGTTGTTTTTAACAAATACCTCTTCTCCTACCTCAAAAACACGGTATCGCCTAGCTGGGTTACATCTTTCGATATTGATTTGCTGGGCCTTTATCAACCTGTCTTTAATGCCTAGGCAGCGATCATTCGAACCCATGTGGAGGATCTCGACCGGTTTCTTCTGAGTGACAGAATGTATTGTTTTATTATATTTTATCGTTGCCCTCAAGATTAGCTCTACCGTATCGCTAATTTTTTTATCTTAAGCTTAAGACATCTGGCGATTTCTGTCAAGGTGCTGTGGAATCGTTCCACTTGATTGTTTGACAGGCTATGAAGCGGGGCCGCGTTCACGATGTCAATGTGGTAATTGTTTTTAAGTAAAGAGGTGATCGTTTCCGAATTGAAGGCGGCCTCATTGTCGCAATATTTTGTTCTGATCTTGGGGAACAAGTTTACGAGTTGAAGCAAGGGAACTGTGACGTCCATTATTGTTCTGGACTGCAAGCTTCGAGAATTTGTCAACGCATGTTAAGAATTGCTTCTTATCGGTTGAGAAGATATTAATGTGCAACATTTCGCCGGTGTAGCTTGGTATGGGTGTTTCCCCAAGCTCCTGTTTTTTTGGGTGCCTGTCATATTTGGCTTTGGTGCATATTTGGCAATTTGCAACCACCTCCTTTGCTAGACCGCTCATTTTGGGGAAATAGTAATCGCGGAGGACTTGCTTGGTATTCTCCTGAGCCGCCCTGTGCACGACTGTGTTCTGTCGTGACAATCTCTAACTGCTCGTTTCTATTGGTTACGTCTATTTAAATATTTTTACAATATCGAAACTGCGTAGCCGGGAAATGAGCAATTAAGTCATGTTGAAATCTTGCCAGGGTGGGTAGGTCGCAGTGTATTGCATTTACCACCTCGGGGATCACGACTTTGCAACCAAGGCACTGCACCTGGAACTGCACTTGGAGCTGATCAAGGATCTCTCGACAGTTGCGTTTCTGTGCGGACTTAAGAGGTTCATATGCACCCGGCGGAAGCCGAAGCAAATTTGGTCAGACAACGCCACCAACTTTGTCGGCGCCAAAAATGAACTTCTGGAACTTCGAAGGTTACTTCTCAACAGCGAGCATCAAGGCTCCGTTCAGAACTTTTGCCTTTCGGTGACGATTGACTGGCGGTTCATCCCTCCACGGTCGCCCCATTTCGGTGGACTTCGGGAAGCAGCGGTGAAAACGACCAGACATCATTTCTACCGCGCTGTGGGTACGGTGGTTCTGGCCTTAGACGAGCTGAGGATGCTGGTGTGCCACATCTCGGCAGTTATTAACTCCAGACCTTTAGTTCCCATTTCAGAGAATCCTGCCGATGAGGATGTCCTCACTCCGGCGCATTTTCTCAATGATGGTCCGCCTTTGTCGTTTGAAGAGGCAGATATTACGGGCCTAAACTATAATCGGCTTGACTCTTGGCAGCGCATCTCCTTTCTTCAGCAAATATTTTGGTCGCGATGGAAGGAAGAGTACTTGACGTTGCTCCAGCAGCGTTCCAAGTGGCGCACACCAAAGCCTGGCGTAGCCGTGGACAACGTCGTTCTGTTAAGGACGAGAATCTACCCCCAATGAGATGGCCTTTGGCAAGAGTCATGCAGTTGATTCCTGGCAGAGACGGCGTCGCTCGAGTTGGAGAATTGAGGAGTAATAAGGCGGGCAGTGAACAAGCTGTGTCTGCTTCCCCTTGAGGACTCTGTTGCAAGCCAAGCTTCCAATGGGGGGAGGATGTTGGGTCATGCAGCCGGCAAAACTGTGCAGTAGACTAATCTCATATTCTTTAATATTATAAGCCAAATTAGTCAGTGGTAGCAGTTGCAATGCCCATAGTGCAAACCGCTGTTCTCGCACGCATTTATCTGTACGGCTCTCATTCCTTGTTTGTTGTTGTTAGCTACCTACGTTAAGCTTGGGCGCTGCATTTCGGCTGTCTGCCCCGCCAATTGCCAATTCGTCGTGTTTCGGAAAAGACTTAGCTTAGGCCTTAGCTGCCTTAAACAATTCGCAAAATAAACAGTGTCGTAATATAAACAAACTTTCTTCGGTTTTTTTATTTTTCGCAACAGCTATTGAAAAAGGTCAATAGCTAAACAATATAATATAATATAATATAATAGAATATAATATAATATAATTTAATTTAATATTTTATTATTAAATGATAATCATAAGTAATCTTTTATACGTAATATTTATTATTGTTTCATAAAAATTTTATTATTTGAATGTCATCAGAATTTTCTTTAATAAATTAAATTTTTCGGTTGTTATAATTGATTGGTCTTTTCGTTAATGAAATATAATTTTGGTTATCTTCATGTCTATTATGTATGGTAGCAGCCGAAGTGGGAGATTCACCGTAGACATTGCTGGCGCAATACACTAGAATAACTGCCCTGGAAGAATATTCGAAATGGTCGCATTAAGATCCTCGTTCAACCAGCCAATTATGGTTATTAATCTTTTGCGCTATATCAGGGAAAACTCGCTGAATAAGCTTCACTTTTGAGTATGTGATGTGATAGAAATCTGTAGGTAATGTGATGAATCCGGTCGAGGTGTCCACTGCAACTTTTTTATTTCCAATATCTAACAACTGCTTCGCAAACACATTTGAACTTTCATCTTGTTGCAAAAAATCTCGCATGTTAGTTAAGTCAAAGACATAGAATAACAATATTCGTAACGCCATACAATTTTTTGGCACGCGATTTTTTGGCCATGGCTCTAGAGGTGGCTCCAGGCTCTCTCGAGTTTTTGTTCGAGAGAGAAAGAGCGGAGAGCGCTACAGCAAGCAGCTCTTTTCTACGCCTACAGTAACAGCAGACAACTGTATGTGTGCACACGTATGCTCATCCATTGTAAATTTGACAAAATATGCCCTTCACCTTAGAAGTTCGTTGACTTTAAATCTATATTATTTTTTATTAATTGACACCATGCGAAAAATTCTTGTTTTGCATTGCCTTAACGTTTTTTTTTATTTAAATAAAGCTTAGAAATAGTAATAGCCGAATCTATGTACATCACAAAATAAATTTCGAAAATGATTGTATTAGAATACTTGTCATTATGGTATTCAGCTTGCGACGTGACAAAAATTAATAAGGCAGTGATTGTTGAGTGCTTGTGTCCGCACTTCGTGCCTCCAGATATGACTTTTGCAATAAGCAGTTTTAATATTATTATTTATTTTATTAATTTTTATTTTCTACTACGTATTATTATTTTTTATAAATTATTTTGAGTGGGAAGAATAGCGCGCCATCGTCATATTGCTACGAAATTGGCCACAACTCCAAATATGTAAATTAGTTTCTTCGATCAGAATTGATTTCGGCACGAAAATCGTCTTCTAGCACAACACGCACACATATACGCGTTCTCGTCTCTTGTTTTACTCACACAACCAAGAAAATTATATTTTTAGATTTCTTACGCTCCCAGTAAGCGAGCGGAAAGAGAGCAATTTGGCCTTCACCAAAAAGTGGCTGCATAGTGCCAAACCAATGCATGGCCGTTACGCATCTTGTTATTCTAGTGTCTTTGGTTAAGTGAAGTGTCTTTACGTACTGCCACAAATTTGATGATTTTAGGCATGCATTAAGTTCATCAGCAACAGTTGATCGGGGAATAACTGGAAGAGTCTGACGAAAATCCTGACAACAGAATCGTGGCCCTACCAAAAATATATTGGTGTCACGAATATCTTTCAACGTTCTGTCCTGTGCCTCCTGTGCATCCCAAAAAATCAATATGAATACCTCTAGGATCTTGGCCATTGCGCTATTTTTGGCGATGTTGCTAATTGGTGTTTCGGTAATTTGCATTTTAGTGGTAATTTAAAGGCAAAATGTAGAGTTCGCCCGCCTTCTAGCAGAGTCTATTCAGCTATTCCAGATGAAGCCAACGCTAGAGCATCATCATTGCCAAAAGCAATGAAATTAAAAACGTTTTTCCGGTTCCTTCAGGAGTATCAAGGAAATAAATTCCACCAGATCCACTCTTCACAGCTTCTATATAAGTGTCGTACGCAAATCTTTGTTGTTGATTTAATTGTGGGACATTTGTACAACTGTTTCGGCCAATTATTCAATGTCGTACTGATGTTCTCTTTGCAACTCGTGGTTTAATGCATCGTGCATATGATGCATAAGATAAAAATTGACTGCCCATTTTATTTAGAAAACGTTGTATAGGAATAGAAAATTCTGTTTCGAGGATTTTCCAGGCTATTTTTGGAACCTTCCTTTTAAACCTTCCCTAGACCTCCACGAATAATTCAAGACCAAGGTGAGATAAATCCGTTCAGCCGTTCTCGAGTTATACTATATTATATGATATTATATTATTTTATAATTATTATTATATTATATTTTTTTACGTTTACTTACCAAATCATCTGGTCGGAAGACGATTATCCTGTACCTTTGCTTTCCTGCCGTCTTCCACGCCCTTTTCTGTAACAGTGGGATCAGCAATCCATCCTGAAACGCGTGGCTTGACACTTTGTAGGTGTTGTGCAAGAATATTCTCTTAATGTTGTCGTTCGAACGAACGATATATATATTATAATGTATATTATAATTTAATGAGTAGGCCTGAAAAGTAAAGTCATACTTAAATATACAATACAAAATCCTTATGAGGCTTAGTTAACTATTAAAACTTTCTGAAATGTCTGTAATATTTAATGCGAGTGTAAATACTAAAAGCGCTGTTGAGTATCAGACAATATCATCCACACAAAGTCATTTAGCGGAGGAGCAGTCGGAGCGCTTGCACAAGTGGATTTCAAATGATCAACTCGAGAAACTTCATTCGGCGTTTCTTAACACTCCCGAGCGTCATGTGGCATTGATGAATTGCGTATCATACTTGAAGAACTAGACATAACGTTCAATGATTCAATGTATACACGGCTCTTTTAAAGATTAATCAGAATCGTGATTTTAAGGTGGATTGGAATGAGTTTGTATCTTATTTAATATTTGGCTTTCAAGAGGAGGATCCGAGCAGCCAAAAGGAGTCTTTAATTTTACCAATCTCCGGACCCCCAATGGTTAGGAAATCAGAACACCGTTCAGCTATATGTTGTTTGGCCCTCCTCAAAGCCAAATCGGACCAAATACCAATTGATGAAGTAACCGAGACTATTAACTTTTCCTTTGGCGGTGAGGATTCTCCAGAAGCTTCTGGAATGTGGGTCACGGCCAGCCACGAGGGAATGATGCGTTTTTGGACATCTCATATGGAACCAATTCGAACTGCATCGTCGGAAAGCAGTAAGTTTAAATAAAATATTTTACGTTATAAAAAACATATCCATTCCATTTTGTAAATATATTTTATATATATTATATCTTCGTTGAAACGATCTAGACGTCTACCAAAATCTGTCCTTCCCTGTGTGTATTTTACATCAATCTGTCGAAACTTCAGGAATTGTTAAAGATATGAATCGATATTCCCATATAAGATTCCAAAAGAAATTTTAATACAAATTTTTTTCTGTATCGTAGTATTACTGTTACGCAGTATACGTAAAGTGTGAATACTTTACTTTAAATTTTGCTAATTGGTACCACGGCAACACCTCCAGCTAACCGATCTTGGTGCCATGCCGATAGACATGATATAGGAAAAAACATATAATCGAGTAAATATATAAATAAAAGAATATTATGAGCAGACAAGGTCAGAACTTGAGATAATATTATAGTCTATTCCAGTCAGAACATACTCTGTGGCGGTAATGTCACCCAAAGTTGAATATATCTACAATAAATGAATGATACAGAAATTTGTAGTAAATCTCCATGAAATTGATAAATTTATCCGACTAATAAAGACAGGACTTAAAATTTTAATAAAACTAAGCTTACAAATAAATCCTGTGAATTCGGGAACTACTATAGACTATAGATATTAAATATATAACTATAAATTATTTATCAGGATTTTTAGACGAGTCGATCTGGCCATGCCCGTCTGCCTTTCCGTGTAAGCTATGTGATTCCGGGAACTTTAAAACCTTGAAAGTTAAGATTAAGCATGTAGATTCTAAATACTTTTTTTTAAGATTTCTTACCAAATCATCATACCTGTTGCTTTCCTGCCGAATCCATCCTGAAACGTAAGGCTTGGCCCTTATACCCGTTGTTTGTAGAGTTACTATCAGTAGTCGAATCAATCTGCCCTTGTCTGGCTGACCTTCTGTCTGTCCATCAGTCTGTGTGAACGTCTCGATCTCAAGAACTATAAAAGCAAGATGGTTGAGAATAAGAATACAGAATCTAGATTCATAGACGCAGCGCAAGATTGTTGACCCACATTGGCATGCCAGAGCCCGTACAAAACTATATTTTCATACTTTTATCAGTCTTATAAATTTCTATCGATTTTTCCAAAAAATTTTTCGAACGCCCACTATAACGCCCCAAAAGCGAACTAAACTGCCACGCCCTTGCTTTCGAACATTTTTCTATTATATTATACATATTTTTATTATATTATATTATATTATTTTATTTATATTATGTCTATGTTCACAAGTACTATTAAACATGTCATCCAGATTCAACATGAAGATCCAGTATACCGTAAACCCTTCAAGTACCCCAAAGCGTTGACCAAGAAGCCAACAAACAAATCAAAGAAATGATAAAACAAGAGATCGTTCGCAAATCAAAATCCCCTTACTGTTCTCCTATTTGGGTGGTCCCCAAGAAGGCAGACGCCTCTGGGAAACAAAAATTCATGTTGGTAGTCCATTAAAGGAATCTATATGAGATAACTGTTAATGACAAATATCCCAAAAAAAATGCTCCAGCTACTTTTTAGAGATGTATGAATAATCTTCTGAAAGATTTGATCTACAAAGATTGTTTACTCTATTTAGACGATATTATTGTTTATTCCACTTCATTGAATGAGCACATTTTATCTCTAATGAAAGTCTTTTAGAAATGAGAAACAATGAAACTGCAGCTAATAAATGTGAATTCACGAAGAAAGAAACTGTATTCCTAGGGCACATTGTTACAACAAATGGGATCAAACCAAACCCGAACCAAACCAAAGCAATCACAAACTTTCCACTACCTAAGACACCTAAGCAAATAAAATAATTTTTGGGACTATGTGGGTTCTATCGCAAGTTCATTCCTAACTTTGCCAATATTTTTCAACCTATGACCCTCAAACGAAAGAAAGGTGCTGTAATATATATGAAATGAAAAGACTGAAATGTAAAGACTACGAATCATTTGAAACATCATACCCGATATCAATCTACCCTGGTTTTTTAAAGCCCTTTCCTCTAACAACTGACGCAAGTAATGTTGCTATTGGTGCAGTGGTATCACAGAACCATAAGCCCGTTTGTTATGCCAGCAGAACGCTGAACGAACACGAAAACAGTTATGCTACTATTGAAAAAGAATTGTTAGCCATAGTTTGGGCTACAAAATATTTCAGGTCATATTTATTCGGCAGGCCATTTGAAATATTAAGTGATCACAAACCACTGGTAAGGCTCAATACTATCAAAGAACCGAACATGAAATTACAAAGGTGGAAAATAAAACTTAATGAGTTCGATTATATGATAAAATATCTTCTAGGCAAAGAAAATTATGTCGCGGATGATCTTTCCCGCACGAAGATAGAAGAAGTCATGGTTGGCGTAGACGCAACTATACTTCTCTAGACAAATGGAGATAGAAAAAGGCGAATTTGACACAACCAGTGTAAGTCACTTCTTTCAAAAACTAAAGATTAAAATAATCATGAACTCACCAAAGCCCTCATTAAAAAATATGTGTGCACCAAGAAATGTTCAATTTACTTCCCTAATGATGAAGATTTTCTGATCTTCCAGAGGGCATTTACTGAAATCATAAGCCCTAAAAATTTCACAAAACTTTGTACCACAAAGCTAATTGACATACTAACTTTTGCGGAATTTAAGGACTTAATCCTAAAGAAACATAAGGAACTTTTACATCCAGGTATAGAAAAAACCATTAATTGGTTTAAAGAAAAATATTATTACTATATACTATTAAATACTATAATTCGAAATATTATCAATGAATGTGAAATCTGTAATCTGGCAAAAACAAAACATCGAGGCACAAAATTGACATATGAAACAATACCAGAAATATTTAACATAAGGGAAAAATATATATATAATTAAATGTTTGCAATACTCATATGTGAAAAAAATATAATTTTATTTCACTGAATGATTAAAATTTTTTATTTGTTGAAGAACACCGACCAATTACAATTAGGTCTCAAACTGAACTCATCTAATTATTCTGATTTTATTGACATTCAAGCCTCGGTATCGAGCTTTTCTGATATGGACTTTGGACTTAAGGGATCTGATCAAGTGAAGAGAAAGAGCTTTGGAGTTGCTGACTTTAATTGTCTTTGGATTTCTCTTGGATTCAAGTGCATTCGCTCTTGGATACAAGTACTCTTAGATTTTTATAGTTTTGTTTATTGAAATCTAATACTTTTGTTTTCGGATTGTGAGTCCGAGCTTTGAACGTGGGAACATGACGATGGGGTGAGGGCTTAGGCAAGAATGTTTAAATTAGGGGACGGATGTTTAGTCTACCAGTGGGTGACTTATTTGGAGTAGGGAATTTTCCACTCAACGCAGACTTGAGGATCATATGACTAGTTGAATATATTCATTGACATCTGTTTCTAGGTGCGAATGTTCATCTTTTTGTTTACAATATTTGACAATAATTTTCTTAGGTATATTTTTAAGCTTATATGCTAAATACAGAGTCAAACTAATTATCATGGTGACAAATGTTGTAATGCATATAATTTGAAAAAAAGTTATAGTGGTGTTTTACATGGGATTTTATCATTTATTTTCTTTGTAAGTGATTTATTGGTTCTAAACGTGTAACATTGTTGGTGATATAAATGGTTTGTGTAAAATTTGCTAGATTATTAGAAATTAGCAACTCATCTATTTGCATGGTACAATTTTTAATTTTATTAATGTTGTTTCATGAGATTAATATTTTGTTATTTGTACAATCTTGGTTGACAACTGTTTCAGGAATATTCCATGTTAAAAGTATATTTGGTTCTATATAGATTATTTGGAAATTTCTATGGGTTTTAGTGTATATGCATTGAGTTTGCTCTTGTTTTATAAGTCCAACAATACATTTGTCTAATATTACTTTATGAAATACTTGGTTATTGAATATCGAATATTTGCTCGGTTAGAATTCATCTGGGTACGGAACTATTTGAAATATCGGAACTTTGGGGACCTCGCTAGGAACGTGGGAAATAATCAAAATTTCGTTCGTGTCTGTCTTGAGCCAAGTTGATCTTTTTATCTTTAGTATTTTCTCCGAATTTACGTTTTTCAAATAATCGTGTTTTAGTAATTTTGGGTTAAAGATTCCTAGTCTAGTTAATTGCATACTTAACTCTATATCTTCTATGTATTCTGTGAACTGTTGTAGGTTGAATATAAGTATCGCAATTTGTTGGTTTTGTTATTTTTCTAACTTGAGCTTATAAATTATGTCAATACAGCTGTTGATTATGTCGACAATCATACTTAGATCATGGGTTTTCACGGAGTCTTCTGACTTGTTATTAATTTTTTCTTCTAGCACTTCCCTATCGTCTTCATCTAATGTACCGAATAAGTATTTATAAGCTTTCCCTACTACGTTTAAAAGACCTCTTTTGCTTCGCTGAATAATTCTTAAACCATTTATTTCCCGTTTTAGTTTATCGACTAAATATTGTATCTGTGGTACATTGGGATAATCATTTGCTTCAGTTACTAGGTTTTCGAACATATCATATCTTTGTTATGTTTATACTCAAATAATGGTATTCATAGCTGGTTGGAATTTCCATTGTTCCAGTTTGGAATATAAGATATCCATTCTTCGCACTTATTGGGTTTACTTCGATATTGCTGCATTGCAACCATGGTGATAAATGATAATATGCAACTAAGCATTATTAGGAATGTGCTATGTATCTTGCTCTTCATTGGTTGGTCTGGAATTATCGTATTTACTCTTATAAAATTTTCTCTGTTTCTTAAATTTTGATTTGTAATGAACGATTTTCCTGCCGCGGTTTGTCTCTTCAAAATGTTTACTGTCCACTTGTTCAATTTTCCCTGTCTTTTTAAATGGATTAGTGATTTTACTCTTTACGAGTGGAGCCTGTCTATATTTTATGTCAACTTCAAAATCATGCCTATTCTTATTAAGATATTCGATCTTGTCGATTTTTTCTTGTTGTACGTTAAAGTCTAGACTACCTGCATATTGAAAAATGACCGCTGGATATCGTTTAGTACTAATATGTTTTGTTTTGTGATTGTATAAGTTAGGTTTGGTCCTATTGTCCAGAGGTCCTTCCGATGGGTGGCTCCGGCAGATAGGTGTCCACGTAGATAGTTGATCCCTTGGTCCTGATTTTAGTCAGGCGGAATGTCTTCTTACGCAGATTATGGTGGAGGGCGTAAATTTTCACCCTTTGCTGGACACTGGCCTTCGGGCTCAGCGTGGATAAATTATATCAAATGCAATTGGTTTTACGGCAGAAGACGGAGTAGCTTGTTCTTTATTTATAAAGTGATCGCTTAGAACTGAATACAAAAAAGTGGAAAAATATGAATCTACCCTAGCTTTAATGCATCACGCCATAAACCCATGGTCGGCAAGCCGACTCAGCATTTATGCAGCGCATTTCGATACCCCGGAAGATGGGTATCCTATTGCACTGCTGACCGTTCTTAGCGCAGAGCGCTGAACTCAGTTGGGGCGCGTCAGCATTATTTATCTAGAGCTACTTAGTTGCTAAGTAATTTTAACGTAAACTTATGCTCTGTTAGTTGTTAACTACTCCCCCCTTCAGATTATGACCGTCCCCGGTTATATT
The DNA here is from genome assembly GCF_004382195.2 of Drosophila sechellia. Lineage (NCBI taxonomy): Eukaryota > Metazoa > Arthropoda > Insecta > Diptera > Drosophilidae > Drosophila > Drosophila sechellia. The sequence continues at coordinate 37,755 of NW_022611392.1, forward strand.
GAGTTTATCGATGGTTTGTTGTATTAAGATGGAGGCTCGCCTTTCCTTAATGACAAAAAAAGGATGAGTGAACCAATCAGAGCAACGTTCAGAATCACTCCAGCCGCGAACCAAAGTTTAGGGGAGCCCGCGGCGTAAACCTCGTCCTTGAACCCTTGGATAAAGCGCAGATTGTCGTTGTTCATGCGTTGTAGCAAGGGCATGCTCAATACCGGGTCATGGCCGACGATGTTCAGTAGTGGTGATCTTGCTACGCCAGGCTGCCTATCTAATGTCTTTTGAAAATTTATGAATTCCGATCCGTTGACGGTAGCTGACCGCTCGAAGGTTATTAGGTGCATTCCTTTGACGAGAACCTCTGGGCCGCCGTCCGTGCTGACGCGGCCTGTCGCTTCGTTAATGACAACGATGACGTCATCTATAGGCACTACTGTTCCCAGGTTGCTGGGTTGAGTGTAGCACTGGGCTGGGATTCCCGCATGGAGCGGGCGCAGGTTTCGCGTCGCGACCGCTCACAGAAGGTGTTGTGCGTGGTTTCCGTGCACTCTGTGACCGCAAAGGTGCCTTCTTCACATTCCGCCAAAATGTCATCGTCGAGCCGTAGGATTATTTGACTATGTGATACCGGTATATGAGGACCTTTTTACTTCTCTAGGGTAGGCTATTAGTATATGGATAATATTATCGGACCGGAGAACTCTAATTTTAGCTGCTTCTAGTAAACTAACTATTGGAGTGTCTGGTTCAACTAGTGATTTCAGATCGGCATGACCAAGGATAGTGGGATTTATTATATCAGCCTTAGCCAATGTTATGGTTAGAATTAAATTGTGTATCTCTGTCGTCAGCATTCTATTTCTCGCTAGTAGTGCTTCATACAGGTGCGGGGTGTCAACCAAATTGTTATTCCGGGCCTTAATAATTTTATTAATGGTGTCGGTCAGTTTGTTTATCCGTTATTGAGTCTCTGAATTTATGTTAATCTGCCTGGAGTTTGAGTCCACTAGCTTAGATTCTGTCATCTTGATTTTTAGGAAATCTGAGGCATCAGGAGTTCCTGCAACTACCTTAAGAGCTGTACCTAACAAGTCTAAACTCCTCGCAATTCGGTGGTGTATTTTTAGAACGGACAACAAGTTTCTCAAATGATCTGTATCAACGTCTAGAAATTTGCGCATATGCGGCTGCGGAAAAGACTCAGACAATTTTTCTGTCTCATCTTCCATACTAATAAATTCCGAAAGGTTGCTCGAGTGCCTCAAGCAGTCACATTGTTCAAACACCAGTACATCTCCATCTGCGATGGGAATGTATTTGGCGTGAGAAAAATCGGTAATCCGCGCATTTGCCACTGCCAGGGTGGTGAGCGTTATGAAGGCGAACCTGCAATCCAAACGTAGAATGAGACCACGGCGTTTTTACTAAAGCCTAGGTCTGCCTGCACTTTTTGTTCTGTGCACAATGGGGTTAGCTTGTTTCCTAACCTTTTGTTGTTTTTAACAAATACCTCTTCTCCTACCACAAAAACACGGTATCGCCTAGCTGGGTTACATCTTTCGATATTGATTTGCTGGGCCTTTATCAACCTGTCTTTAATGCCTAGGCAGCGATCATTCGAACCCATGTGGAGGATCTCGACCGGTTTCTTCTGAGTGACAGAATGTATTGTTTTATTATATTCTATCGTTGCCCTCAAGATTAGCTCTACCGTATCGCTAATTTTTTTATCTTAAGCTTAAGACATCTGGCGATTTCTGTCAAGGTGCTGTGGAATCGTTCCACTTGATTGTTTGACAGGCTATGAAGCGGGGCCGCGTTCACGATGTCAATGTGGTAATTGTTTTTAAATAAAGAGGTGATCGTTTCCGAATTGAAGGCGGCCTCATTGTCGCAATATTTTGTTCTGATCTTGGGGAACAAGTTTACGAGTTGAAGCAAGGGAACTGTGACGTCCATTATTGTTCTGGACAGCACTGGCTGCACTACTGCAAGCTTCGAGAATTTGTCAACGCATGTTAAGAATTGCTTCTTATCGGTTGAGAAGATATTAATGTGCAACATTTCGCCGGTGTAGCTTGGTATGGGTGTTTCCCCAAGCTCCTGTTTTTTTGGGTGCCTGTCATATTTGGCTTTGGTGCATATTTGGCAATTTGCAACCACCTCCTTTGCTAGACCGCTCATTTTGGGGAAATAGTAATCGCGGAGGACTTGCTTGGTATTCTCCTGAGCCGCCCTGTGCACGACTGTGTTCTGTCGTGACAATCTCTAACTGCTCGTTTCTATTGGTTACGTCTATTTAAATATTTTTACAATATCGAAACTGCGTAGCCGGGAAATGAGCAATTAAGTCATGTTGAAATCTTGCCAGGGTGGGTAGGTCGCAGTGTATTGCATTTACCACCTCGGGGATCACGACTTTGCAACCAAGGCACTGCACCTGGAACTGCACTTGGAGCTGATCAAGGATCTCTCGACAGTTGCGTTTCTGTGCGGACTTAAGAGGTTCATATGCACCCGGCGGAAGCCGAAGCAAATTTGGTCAGACAACGCCACCAACTTTGTCGGCGCCAAAAATGAACTTCTGGAACTTCGAAGGTTACTTCTCAACAGCGAGCATCAAGGCTCCGTTCAGAACTTTTGCCTTTCGGTGACGATTGACTGGCGGTTCATCCCTCCACGGTCGCCCCATTTCGGTGGACTTCGGGAAGCAGCGGTGAAAACGACCAGACATCATTTCTACCGCGCTGTGGGTACGGTGGTTCTGGCCTTCGACGAGCTGAGGATGCTGGTGTGCCACATCTCGGCAGTTATTAACTCCAGACCTTTAGTTCCCATTTCAGAGAATCCTGCCGATGAGGATGTCCTCACTCCGGCGCATTTTCTCAATGTGGTCCGCCTTCGTCGTTTGAAGAGGCAGATATTACGGGCCTAAACTATAATCGGCTTGACTCTTGGCAGCGCATCTCCTTTCTTCAGCAAATATTTTGGTCGCGATGGAAGGAAGAGTACTTGACGTTGCTCCAGCAGCGTTCCAAGTGGCGCACACCAAAGCCTGGCGTAGCCGTGGACAACGTCGTTCTTGTTAAGGACGAGAATCTACCCCCAATGAGATGGCCTTTGGCAAGAGTCATGCAGTTGATTCCTGGCAGAGACGGCGTCGCTCGAGTTGGAGAATTGAGCGGAGTAATAAGGCGGGCAGTGAACAAGCTGTGTCTGCTTCCCCTTGAGGACTCTGTTGCAAGCCAAGCTTCCAATGGGGGGAGGATGTTGGGTCATGCAGCCGGCAAAACTGTGCAGTAGACTAATCTCATATTCTTTAATATTATAAGCCAAATTAGTCAGTGGTAGCAGTTGCAATGCCCATAGTGCAAACCGCTGTTCTCGCACGCATTTATCTGTACGGCTCTCATTCCTTGTTTGTTGTTGTTAGCTACCTACGTTAAGCTTGGGCGCTGCATTTCGGCTGTCTGCCCCGCCAATTGCCAATTCGTCGTGTTTCGGAAAAGACTTAGCTTAGGCCTTAGCTGCCTTAAACAATTCGCAAAATAAACAGTGTCGTAATATAAACAAACTTTCTTCGGTTTTCTTTATTTTTCGCAACAGCTATTGAAAAAGGTCAATAGCTAAACAATATAATATAATATAATATAATAGAATATAATATAATATAATTTAATTTAATCTTTTATTATTAAATGATAATCATAAGTAATCTTTTATACGTAATATTTATTATTGTTTCATAAAAATTTTATTATTTGAATGTCATCAGAATTTTCTTTAATAAATTAAATTTTTCGGTTGTTATAATTGATTGGTCTTTTCGTTAATGAAATATAATTTTGGTTATCTTCATGTCTATTATGTATGGTAGCAGCCGAAGTGGGAGATTCAGCGTAGACATTGCTGGCGCAATACACTAGAATAACTGCCCTGGAAGAATATTCGAAATGGTCGCATTAAGATCCTCGTTCAACCAGCCAATTATGGTTATTAATCTTTTGCGCTATATCAGGGAAAACTCGCTGAATAAGCTTCACTTTTGAGTATGTGATGTGATAGAAATCTGTAGGTAATGTGATGAATCCGGTCGAGGTGTCCACTGCAACTTTTTTATTTCCAATATCTAACAACTGCTTCGCAAACACATTTGAACTTTCATCTTGTTGCAAAAAATCTCGCATGTTAGTTAAGTCAAAGACACTAGAATAACAATATTCGTAACGCCATACAATTTTTTGGCACGCGATTTTTTGGCCATGGCTCTAGAGGTGGCTCCAGGCTCTCTCGAGTTTTTGTTCGAGAGAGAAAGAGCGGAGAGCGCTACAGCAAGCAGCTCTTTTCTACGCCTACAGTAACAGCAGACAACTGTATGTGTGCACACGTATGCTCATCCATTGTAAATTTGACAAAATATGCCCTTCACCTTAGAAGTTCGTTGACTTTAAATCTATATTATTTTTTATTAATTGACACCATGCGAAAAATTCTTGTTTTGCATTGCCTTAACGTTTTTTTTTATTTAAATAAAGCTTAGAAATAGTAATAGCCGAATCTATGTACATCACAAAATAAATTTCGAAAATGATTGTATTAGAATACTTGTCATTATGGTATTCAGCTTGCGACGTGACAAAAATTAATAAGGCAGTGATTGTTGAGTGCTTGTGTCCGCACTTCGTGCCTCCAGATATGACTTTTGCAATAAGCAGTTTTAATATTATTATTTATTTTATTAATTTTTATTTTCTACTACGTATTATTATTTTTTATAAATTATTTTGAGTGGGAAGAATAGCGCGCCATCGTCATATTGCTACGAAATTGGCCACAACTCCAAATATGTAAATTAGTTTCTTCGATCAGAATTGATTTCGGCACGAAAATCGTCTTCTAGCACAACACGCACACATATACGCGTTCTCGTCTCTTGTTTTTACTCACACAACCAAGAAAATTATATTTTTAGATTTCTTACGCTCCCAGTAAGCGAGCGGAAAGAGAGCAAATTTGGCCTTCACCAAAAAAGTGGCTGCATAGTGCCAAACCAATGCATGGCCGTTACGCATCTTGTTATTCTAGTGTCTTTGGTTAAGTGAAGTGTCTTTACGTACTGCCACAAATTTGATGATTTTAGGCATGCATTAAGTTCATCAGCAACAGTTGATCGGGGAATAACTGGAAGAGTCTGACGAAAATCCTGACAACAGAATCGTGGCCCTACCAAAAATATATTGGTTGTCACGAATATCTTTCAACGTTCTGTCCTGTGCCTCCTGTGCATCCCAAAAAATCAATATGAATACCTCTAGGATCTTGGCCATTGCGCTATTTTTGGCGATGTTGCTAATTGGTGTTTCGGTAATTTGCATGTTTAGTGGTAATTTAAAGGCAAAATGTAGAGTTCGCCCGCCTTCTAGCAGAGTCTATTCAGCTATTCCAGATGAAGCCAACGCTAGAGCATCATCATTGCCAAAAGCAATGAAATTAAAAACGTTTTTCCGGTTCCTTCAGGAGTATCAAGGAAATAAATTCCACCAGATCCACTCTTCACAGCTTCTATATAAGTGTCGTACGCAAATCTTTGTTGTTGATTTAATTGTGGGACATTTGTACGAACTGTTTCGGCCAATTATTCAATGTCGTACTGATGTTCTCTTTGCAACTCGTGGTTTAATGCATCGTGCATATGATGCATAAGATAAAAATTGACTGCCCATTTTATTTAGAAAACGTTTGTATAGGAAATAGAAAAATTCTGTTTCGAGGATTTTCCAGGCTATTTTTGGAACCTTCCCTTTTAAACCTTCCCTAGACCTCCACGAATAATTCAAGACCAAGGTGAGATAAATCCGTTCAGCCGTTCTCGAGTTATACTATATTATATGATATTATATTATTTTATAATTATTATTATATTATATTTTTTTACGTTTACTTACCAAATCATCTGGTCGGAAGACGATTATCCTGTACCTTTGCTTTCCTGCCGTCTTCCACGCCCTTTTCTGTAACAGTGGGATCAGCAATCCATCCTGAAACGCGTGGCTTGACACTTTGTAGGTGTTGTGCAAGAATATTCTCTTAATGTTGTCGTTCGAACGAACGATATATATATTATAATATATATTATAATTTAATGAGTAGGCCTGAAAAGTAAAGTCATACTTAAATATACAATACAAAATCCTTATGAGGCTTAGTTAACTATTAAAACTTTCTGAAATGTCTGTAATATTTAATGCGAGTGTAAATACTAAAAGCGCTGTTGAGTATCAGACAATATCATCCACACAAAGTCATTTAGCGGAGGAGCAGTCGGAGCGCTTGCACAAGTGGATTTCAAAGGATCAACTCGAGAAACTTCATTCGGCGTTTCTTAACACTCCCGAGCGTCATGTTGGCATTGATGAATTGCGTATCATACTTGAAGAACTAGACATAACGTTCAATGATTCAATGTATACACGGCTCTTTTTAAAGATTAATCAGAATCGTGATTTTAAGGTGGATTGGAATGAGTTTGTATCTTATTTAATATTTGGCTTTCAAGAGGAGGATCCGAGCAGCCAAAAGGAGTCTTTAATTTTACCAATCTCCGGACCCCCAATGGTTAGGAAATCAGAACACCGTTCAGCTATATGTTGTTTGGCCCTCCTCAAAGCCAAATCGGACCAAATACCAATTGATGAAGTAACCGAGACTATTAACTTTTCCTTTGGCGGTGAGGATTCTCCAGAAGCTTCTGGAATGTGGGTCACGGCCAGCCACGAGGGAATGATGCGTTTTTGGACATCTCATATGGAACCAATTCGAACTGCATCGTCGGAAAGCAGTAAGTTTAAATAAAATATTTTACGTTATAAAAAACATATCCATTCCATTTTGTAAATATATTTTATATATATTATATCTTCGTTGAAACGATCTAGACGTCTACCAAAATCTGTCCTTCCCTGTGTGTATTTTACATCAATCTGTCGAAACTTCAGGAATTGTTAAAGATATGAATCGATATTCCCATATAAGATTCCAAAAGAAATTTTAATACAAATTTTTTTCTGTATCGTAGTATTACTGTTACGCAGTATACGTAAAGTGTGAATACTTTACTTTAAATTTTGCTAATTGGTACCACGGCAACACCTCCAGCTAACCGATCTTGGTGCCATGCCGATAGACATGATATAGGAAAAAACATATAATCGAGTAAATATATAAATAAAAGAATATTATGAGCAGACAAGGTCAGAACTTGAGATAATATTATAGTCTATTCCAGTCAGAACATACTCTGTGGCGGTAATGTCACCCAAAGTTGAATATATCTACAATAAATGAATGATACAGAAATTTGTAGTAAATCTCCATGAAATTGATAAATTTATCCGACTAATAAAGACAGGACTTAAAATTTTAATAAAACTAAGCTTACAAATAAATCCTGTGAATTCGGGAACTACTATAGACTATAGATATTAAATATATAACTATAAATTATTTATCAGGATTTTTAGACGAGTCGATCTGGCCATGCCCGTCTGCCTTTCCGTGTAAGCTATGTGATTCCGGGAACTTTAAAACCTTGAAAGTTAAGATTAAGCATGTAGATTCTAAATACTTTTTTTTAAGATTTCTTACCAAATCATCATACCTTTTGCTTTCCTGCCGAATCCATCCTGAAACGTAAGGCTTGGCCCTTATACCCGTTGTTTGTAGAGTTACTATCAGTAGTCGAATCAATCTGCCCTTGTCTGGCTGACCTTCTGTCTGTCCATCAGTCTGTGTGAACGTCTCGATCTCAAGAACTATAAAAGCAAGATGGTTGAGAATAAGAATACAGAATCTAGATTCATAGACGCAGCGCAAGATTGTTGACCCACATTGGCATGCCAGAGCCCGTACAAAACTATATTTTCATACTTTTATCAGTCTTATAAATTTCTATCGATTTTTCCAAAAAATTTTTCGAACGCCCACTATAACGCCCCAAAAGCGAACTAAACTGCCACGCCCTGCTTTCGAACATTTTTCTATTATATTATACATATTTTTATTATATTATATTATATTATTTTATTTTATATTATGTCTATGTTCACAAGTACTATTAAACATGTCATCCAGATTCAACATGAAGATCCAGTATACCGTAAACCCTTCAAGTACCCCCAAAGCGTTGACCAAGAAGCCAACAAACAAATCAAAGAAATGATAAAACAAGAGATCGTTCGCAAATCAAAATCCCCTTACTGTTCTCCTATTTGGGTGGTCCCCAAGAAGGCAGACGCCTCTGGGAAACAAAAATTCATGTTGGTAGTCCATTAAAGGAATCTATATGAGATAACTGTTAATGACAAATATCCCAAAAAAAATGCTCCAGCTACTTTTTAGAGATGTATGAATAATCTTCTGAAAGATTTGATCTACAAAGATTGTTTACTCTATTTAGACGATATTATTGTTTATTCCACTTCATTGAATGAGCACATTTTATCTCTAATGAAAGTCTTTTAGAAACTGAGAGAAGCCAACTTGAAACTGCAGCTAGATAAATGTGAATTCACGAAGAAAGAAACTGAATTCCTAGGGCACATTGTTACAAAAAATGGGATCAAACCAAACCCGAACCAAACCAAAGCAATCACAAACTTTCCACTACCTAAGACACCTAAGCAAATAAAATAATTTTTGGGACTATGTGGGTTCTATCGCAAGTTCATTCCTAACTTTGCCAATATTTTTCAACCCATGACCCTCAAACGAAAGAAAGGTGCTGTAATATATATGAAATGAAAAGACTGAAATGTAAAGACTACGAATCATTTGAAACATCATACCCGATATCAATCTACCCTGGTTTTTTAAAGCCCTTTTCTCTAACAACTGACGCAAGTAATGTTGCTATTGGTGCAGTGGTATCACAGAACCATAAGCCCGTTTGTTATGCCAGCAGAACGCTGAACGAACACGAAATCAGTTATGCTACTATTGAAAAAGAATTGTTAGCCATAGTTTGGGCTACAAAATATTTCAGGTCATATTTATTCGGCAGGCCATTTGAAATATTAAGTGATCACGAACCACTGGTAAGGCTCAATACTATCAAAGAACCGAACATGAAATTACAAAGGTGGAAAATAAAACTTAATGAGTTCGATTATATGATAAAATATCTTCTAGGCAAAGAAAATTATGTCGCGGATGATCTTTCCCGCACGAAGATAGAAGAAGTCATGGTTGGCGTAGACGCAACTATACTTCTCTAGACAAATGGAGATAGAAAAAGGCGAATTTGACACAACAAGTGTAAGTCACTTCTTTCAAAAACTAAAGATTAAAATAATCATGAACTCACCAAAGCCCTCATTAAAAAATATGTGTGCACCAAGAAATGTTCAATTTACTTCCCTAATGATGAAGATTTTCTGATCTTCCAGAGGGCATTTACTGAAATCATAAGCCCTAAAAATTTCACAAAACTTTGTACCACAAAGCTAATTGACATACTAACTTTTGCGGAATTTAAGGACTTAATCCTAAAGAAACATAAGGAACTTTTACATCCAGGTATAGAAAAAACCATTAATTGGTTTAAAGAAAAATATTATTACTATATACTATTAAATACTATAATTCGAAATATTATCAATGAATGTGAAATCTGTAATCTGGCAAAAACAAAACATCGAGGCACAAAATTGACATATGAAACAATACCAGAAATATTTAACATAAGGGAAAAATATATATATAATTAAATGTTTGCAATACTCATATGTGAAAAAAATATAATTTTATTTCACTGAATGATTAAAATTTTTTATTTGTTGAAGAACACCGACCAATTACAATTAGGTCTCAAACTGAACTCATCTAATTATTCTGATTTTATTGACATTCAAGCCTCGGTATCGAGCTTTTCTGATATGGACTTTGGACTTAAAGGATCTGATCAAGTGAAGAGAAAGAGCTTTGGAGTTGCTGACTTTAATTGTCTTTGGATTTCTCTTGGATTCAAGTGCATTCGCTCTTGGATACAAGCACTCTTAGATTTTTATAGTTTTGTTTATTGAAATCTAATACTTTTGTTTTCGGGATTGTGAGTCCGAGCTTTGAACGTGGGAACATGACGATGGGGTGAGGGCTTGGGCAAGAAATGTTTAAATTAGGGGACGGATGTTTAGTCTACCAGTGGGTGACTTATTTGGAGTAGGGAATTTTCCACTCAACGCAGACTTGAGGATCATATGACTAGTTGAATATATTCATTGACATCTGTTTCTAGGTGCGAATGTTCATCTTTTTGTTTACAATATTTGACAATAATTTTCTTAGGTATATTTTTAAGCTTATATGCTAAATACAGAGTCAAACTAATTATCATGGTGACAAATGTTGTAATGCATATAATTTGAAAAAAAGTTATAGTGGTGTTTTACATGGGATTTTATCATTTATTTTCTTTGTAAGTGATTTTTGGTTCTAAACGTGTAACATTGTTGGTGATATAAATTGTTTGTGTAAAATTTGCTAGATTATTAGAAATTAGCAATTCATCTATTTGCATGGTACAATTTTTAATTTTATTAATGTTGTTTCCTGAGATTAATATTTTGTTATTTGTACAATCTTGGTTGACAACTGTTTCAGGAATATTCCATGTTAAAAGTATATTTGGTTCTATATAGATTATTTGGAAATTTCTATGGGTTTTAGTGTATATGCATTGAGTTTGCTCTTGTTTTATAAGTCCAACAATACATTTGTCTAATATTACTTTATGAAATACTTGGTTATTGAATATCGAATATTTGCTCGGTTAGAATTCATCTGGGTACGGAACTATTTGAAATATCGGAACTTTGGGGACCTCGCTAGGAACGTGGGAAATAATCAAAATTTCGTTCGTGTCTGTCTTGAGCCAAGTTGATCTTTTTATCTTTAGTATTTTCTCCGAATTTACGTTTTTCAAATAATCGTGTTTTAGTAATTTTGGGTTAAAGATTCCTAGTCTAGTTAATTGCATACTTAACTCTATATCTTCTATGTATTCTGTGAACTGTTGTAGGTTGAATATAAGTATCGCAATTTGTTGGTTTTGTTATTTTTCTAACTTGAGCTTATAAATTATGTCAATACAGCTGTTGATTATGTCGACAATCATACTTAGATCATGGGTTTTCACGGAGTCTTCTGACATGTTATTAATTTTTTCTTCTAGCACTTCCCTATCGTCTTCATCTAATGTACCGAATAAGTATTTATAAGCTTTCCCTACTACGTTTAAAAGACCTCTTTTGCTTCGCTGAATAATTCTTAAACCATTTATTTCCCGTTTTAGTTTATCGACTAAATATTGTATCTGTGGTACATTGGGATAATCATTTGCTTCAGTTACTAGGTTTTCGAACATAAGCATTGTCTTTGTTATGTTTATACTCAAATAATGGTATTCATAGCTGGTTGGAATTTCCATTGTTCCAGTTTGGAATATAAGATATCCATTCTTCGCACTTATTGGGTTTACTTCGATATTGCTGCATTGCAACCATGGTGATAAATGATAATATGCAACTAAGCATTATTAGGAATGTGCTATGTATCTTGCTCTTCATTGGTTGGTCTGGAATTATCGTATTTACTCTTATAAAATTTTCTCTGTTTCTTAAATTTTGATTTGTAATGAACGATTTTCCTGCCGCGGTTTGTCTCTTCAAAATGTTTACTGTCCACTTGTTCAATTTTCCCTGTCTTTTTAAATGGATTAGTGATTTTACTCTTTACGAGTGGAGCCTGTCTATATTTTATGTCAACTTCAAAATCATGCCTATTCTTATTAAGATATTCGATCTTGTCGATTTTTTCTTGTTGTACGTTAAAGTCTAGACTACCTGCATATTGAAAAATGACCGCTGGATATCGTTTAGTACTAATATGTTTTGTTTTGTGATTGTATAAGTTAGGTTTGGTCCTATTGTCCAGAGGTCCTTCCGATGGGTGGCTCCGGCAGATAGGTGTCCACGTAGATAGTTGATCCCTTGGTCCTGATGTTAGTCAGGCGGAATGTCTTCTTACGCAGATTATGGTGGAGGGCGTGAATTTTCACCCTTTGCTGGACACTGGCCTTCGGGCTCAGCGTGGATAAATTATATCAAATGCAATTGGTTTTACGGCAGAAGACGGAGTAGCTTGTTCTTTATTTATAAAGTGATCGCTTAGAACTGAACACAAAAGAGTGGAAAAATATGAATCTACCCTAGCTTTAATGCATCACGCCATAAACCCATGGTCGGCAAGCCGACTCAGCATTTATGCAGCGCATTTCGATACCCCGGAAGATGGGTATCCTATTGGCACTGCTGACCGTTCATAGCGCAGAGCGCTGAACTCAGTTGGGGCGCGTCAGCATTATTTATCTAGAGCTACTTAGTTGCTAAGGTAATTTTAACGTAAACTTATGCTCTGTTAGTTGTTAACTACTCCCCCCTTCAGATTATGACCGTCCCCGGTTATATTGAGTTTATCGATGGTTTGTTGTATTTCGATGGAGGCTCGCCTTTCCTTAATGACAAAAAAAGGATGAGTGAACCAATCAGAGCAACGTTCAGAATCACTCCAGCCGCGAACCAAAGTTTAGGGGAGCCCGCGGCGTCAACCTCGTCCTTGAACCCTTGGATAAAGCGCAGATTGTCGTTGTTCATGCGTTGTAGCAAGGGCATGCTCAATACCGGGTCATGGCCGACGATGTTCAGTAGTGGTGATCTTGCTACGCCAGGCTGCCTATCTAATGTCTTTTGAAAATTTATGAATTCCGATCCGTTGACGGTAGCTGACCGCTCGAAGGTTATTAGGTGCATTCCTTTGACGAGAACCTCTGGGCCGCCGTCCGTGCTGACGCGGCCTGTCGCTTCGTTAATGACAACGATGACGTCATCTATAGGCACTACTGTTCCCAGGTTGCTGGGTTGAGTGTAGCACTGGGCTGGGATTCCCGCATGGAGCGGGCGCAGGTTTCGCGTCGCGACCGCTCACAGAAGGTGTTGTGCGTGGTTTCCGTGCACTCTGTGACCGCAAAGGTGCCTTCTTCACATTCCGCCAAAATGTCATCGTCGAGCCGTAGGATTATTTGACTATGTGATACCGGGTATATGAGGACCTTTTTACTTCTCTAGGGTAGGCTATTAGTATATGGATAATATTATCGGACCGGAGAACTCTAATTTTAGCTGCTTCTAGTAAACTAACTATTGGAGTGTCTGGTTCAATTAGTGATTTCAGATCGGCATGACCAAGGATAGTGGGATTTATTATATCAGCCTTAGCCAATGTTATGGTTAGAATTAAATTGTGTATCTCTGTCGTCAGCATTCTATTTCTCGCTAGTAGTGCTTCATACAGGTGCGGGGTGTCAACCAAATTGTTATTCCGGGCCTTAATAATTTTATTAATGGTGTCGGTCAGTTTGTTTATCCGTTATTGAGTCTCTGAATTTATGTTAATCTGCCTGGAGTTTGAGTCCACTAGCTTAGATTCTGTCATCTTGATTTTTAGGAAATCTGAGGCATCAGGAGTTCCTGCAACTACCTTAAGAGCTGTACCTAACAAGTCTAAACTCCTCGCAATTCGGTGGTGTATTTTTAGAACGGACAACAAGTTTCTCAAATGATCTGTATCAACGTCTAGAAATTTGCGCATATGCGGCTGCGGAAAAGACTCAGACAATTTTTCTGTCTCATCTTCCATACTAATAAATTCCGAAAGGTTGCTCGAGTGCCTCAAGCAGTCACATTGTTCAAACACCAGTACATCTCCATCTGCGATGGGAATGTATTTGGCGTGAGAAAAATCGGTAATCCGCGCATTTGCCACTGCCAGGGTGGTGAGCGTTATGAAGGCGAACCTGCAATCCAAACGTAGAATGAGACCACGGCGTTTTTACTAAAGCATAGATTCCTAGTAAAGGGTATGGTTTAAGTAAATTAAAAGTGGGGGAATTTATTTGTGGTTGTCCTTATGGACCACCCTCCCCTTAATAAGAACAGACGTTCCTAGGTCTGCCTGCACTTTTTGTTCTGTGCACAATGGGGTTAGCTTGTTTCCTAACCTTTTGTTGTTTTTAACAAATACCTCTTCTCCTACCTCAAAAACACGGTATCGCCTAGCTGGGTTACATCTTTCGATATTGATTTGCTGGGCCTTTATCAACCTGTCTTTAATGCCTAGGCAGCGATCATTCGAACCCATGTGGAGGATCTCGACCGGTTTCTTCTGAGTGACAGAATGTATTGTTTTATTATATTCTATCGTTGCCCTCAAGATTAGCTCTACCGTATCGCTAATTTTTTTATCTTAAGCTTAAGACATCTGGCGATTTCTGTCAAGGTGCTGTGGAATCGTTCCACTTGATTGTTTGACAGGCTATGAAGCGGGGCCGCGTTCACGATGTCAATGTGGTAATTGTTTTTAAGTAAAGAGGTGATCGTTTCCGAATTGAAGGCGGCCTCATTGTCGCAATATTTTGTTCTGATCTTGGGGAACAAGTTTACGAGTTGAAGCAAGGGAACTGTGACGTCCATTATTGTTCTGGACAGCACTGGCTGCACTACTGCAAGCTTCGAGAATTTGTCAACGCATGTTAAGAATTGCTTCTTATCGGTTGAGAAGATATTAATGTGCAACATTTCGCCGGTGTAGCTTGGTATGGGTGTTTCCCCAAGCTCCTGTTTTTTTGGGTGCCTGTCATATTTGGCTTTGGTGCATATTTGGCAATTTGCAACCACCTCCTTTGCTAGACCGCTCATTTTGGGGAAATAGTAATCGCGGAGGACTTGCTTGGTATTCTCCTGAGCCGCCCTGTGCACGACTGTGTTCTGTCGTGACAATCTCTAACTGCTCGTTTCTATTGGTTACGTCTATTTAAATATTTTTACAATATCGAAACTGCGTAGCCGGGAAATGAGCAATTAAGTCATGTTGAAATCTTGCCAGGGTGGGTAGGTCGCAGTGTATTGCATTTACCACCTCGGGGATCACGACTTTGCAACCAAGGCACTGCACCTGGAACTGCACTTGGAGCTGATCAAGGATCTCTCGACAGTTGCGTTTCTGTGCGGACTCAAGAGGTTCATATGCACCCGGCGGAAGCCGAAGCAAATTTGGTCAGACAACGCCACCAACTTTGTCGGCGCCAAAAATGAACTTCTGGAACTTCGAAGGTTACTTCTCAACAGCGAGCATCAAGGCTCCGTTCAGAACTTTTGCCTTTCGGAGACGATTGACTGGCGGTTCATCCCTCCACGGTCGCCCCATTTCGGTGGACTTTGGGAAGCAGCGGTGAAAACGACCAGACATCATTTCTACCGCGCTGTGGGTACGGTGGTTCTGGCCTTCGACGAGCTGAGGATGCTGGTGTGCCACATCTC
This sequence comes from Drosophila sechellia, assembly GCF_004382195.2. Taxonomy (NCBI): domain Eukaryota; kingdom Metazoa; phylum Arthropoda; class Insecta; order Diptera; family Drosophilidae; genus Drosophila; species Drosophila sechellia. Next base: position 53,180 of record NW_022611392.1, read on the forward strand.
GGCAGTTATTAACTCCAGACCTTTAGTTCCCATTTCAGAGAATCCTGCCGATGAGGATGTCCTCACTCCGGCGCATTTTCTCAATGGTGGTCCGCCTTCGTCGTTTGAAGAGGCAGATATTACGGGCCTAAACTATAATCGGCTTTACTCTTGGCAGCGCATCTCCTTTCTTCAGCAAATATTTTGGTCGCGATGGAAGGAAGAGTACTTGACGTTGCTCCAGCAGCGTTCCAAGTGGCGCACCCCAAAGCCTGGCGTAGCCGTGGACAACGTCGTTCTTGTTAAGGACGAGAATCTACCCCAATGAGATGGCCTTTGGCAAGAGTCATGCAGTTGATTCCTGGCAGAGACGGCGTCGCTCGAGTTGGAGAATTGAGGACCGCGTCTGGAGTAATAAGGCGGGCAGTGAACAAGCTGTGTCTGCTTCCCCTTGAGGACTCTGTTGCAATCCAAGCTTCCAATGGGGGGAGGATGTTGGGTCATGCAGCCGGCAAAACTGTGCAGTAGACTAATCTCATATTCTTTAATATTATAAGCCAAATTAGTCAGTGGTAGCAGTTGCAATGCCCATAGTGCAAACCGCTGTTCTCGCACGCATTTATCTGTACGGCTCTCATTCCTTGTTTGTTGTTGTTAGCTACCTACGTTAAGCTTGGGCGCTGCATTTCGGCTGTCTGCCCCGCCAATTGCCAATTCGTCGTGTTTCGGAAAAGACTTAGCTTAGGCCTTAGCTGCCTTAAACAATTCGCAAAATAAACAGTGTCGTAATATAAACAAACTTTCTTCGGTTTTCTTTATTTTTCGCAACAGCTATTGAAAAAGGTCAATAGCTAAACAATATAATATAATATAATATAATAGAATATAATATAATATAATTTAATTTAATATTTTATTATTAAATGATAATCATAAGTAATCTTTTATACGTAATATTTATTATTGTTTCATAAAAATTTTATTATTTGAATGTCATCAGAATTTTCTTTAATAAATTAAATTTTTCGGTTGTTATAATTGATTGGTCTTTTCGTTAATGAAATATAATTTTGGTTATCTTCATGTCTATTATGTATGGTAGCAGCCGAAGTGGGAGATTCACCGTAGACATTGCTGGCGCAATACACTAGAATAACTGCCCTGGAAGAATATTCGAAATGGTCGCATTAAGATCCTCGTTCAACCAGCCAATTATCGTTATTAATCTTTTGCGCTATATCAGGGAAAACTCGCTGAATAAGCTTCACTTTTGAGTATGTGATGTGATAGAAATCTGTAGGTAATGTGATGAATCCGGTCGAGGTGTCCACTGCAACTTTTTTATTTCCAATATCTAACAACTGCTTCGCAAACACATTTGAACTTTCATCTTGTTGCAAAAAATCTCGCATGTTAGTTAAGTCAAAGACACTAGAATAACAATATTCGTAACGCCATACAATTTTTTGGCACGCGATTTTTTGGCCATGGCTCTAGAGGTGGCTCCAGGCTCTCTCGAGTTTTTGTTCGAGAGAGAAAGAGCGGAGAGCGCTACAGCAAGCAGCTCTTTTCTACGCCTACAGTAACAGCAGACAACTGTATGTGTGCAAATTAAAATTGTTACTCTTTATTTATTTAAAAAAATAAATTTTATTTTTTATTATTTAACATTTATTTGGTGATAAACTTTTTCACTTATACTATTACGAGACACTTTATTGGTAGCTTATATTTAGCTTCGAGCTGTTGACGATCTCGTCCCGATTCAGACTCCCGACTCTTTCAGACTGATCTTCAAATTCTAAGTCCTGATCCAATCAACCTCGGCCAGAAGCTTTTCTTTCGGAAAATTACCGAACTTTCGATAAAAGCTTTATGCTGGAAATTTTCCACTGCATTGTGAAATTCAATTATGCTGATCGATGCAGTTTTTGATTGATACGCAATAAGTCGGCCGTGTTTGGTCTCCAAGCGGAAGCTGTGTTTACGTTAAGTTTGGGTTGCTTATGTTAGCGGGTAGCTGAGTGCTGGCAAGGGCAATGACAAAAACAAAGACAAAGGAAATGCCGACGAGATTTGAGAATTGAAATTTGTTTATAAACTGTGGAAGGGAGCTATGTTCATGGGTTGGATAACTCTCCCCCTTCTAAAATGACGCGTCCCGCTTCATTATTAATTTCGTTCAAACGCTCATTTAATTCTGTTAAAAGTTCTACATCGTTATTTGGTTTTTCTGGTTCTGGCCGTTTTTGTTTGGTTACAAATATATAATATCTGAATTTTATTATTAATATAGTAATGAAATACAAAATGATTAAAATTAATAATATAAATGAAATTGAAATTTTCCAATTGTAAATTTCAATAAATGGGTTTAAAATATTAATGTTGTCAAGAGAAAGTTCTGAATTGTTGGATTTTATATATTCTGATATTTCTAAGTTTTTAAAGTGGTTGGTAGTTATGTACTCAAGTATTTTGTTTTCTGAATTGGTGTATGAAATATTATTTATTGTAGTTGTGCTGTTAAATGTTATTAAATATGACCCGTTTAAATGAGAATCATTCACAATATTATTTCCATTTATTAGAATGGCACCTTCTTGAATGATATCTATATTCTTATTTTTTTCTAGAATTTTTGTGCAAATTGATTTTTCTCCATTTAGTAAGCGGGTAAAACAAGTCTTATCTTTACTTATAATACAATAGTTGTTGAAAAGTTCGTTCTTAAAATTAGATATTTCATAAAAGGTATTTTCGCATTTTGCGACCTGATTACTTATAAGTAATTTTCCATCATTATGTGAAATGGATCTGGCATAGTAAATTTCGCATCTGTTTGTTATAACGGGGTATTTTATATAAATTACTAAGAGTTCTTTATGCAATACAATTTTGAATATGGCGATGTCCATTAGGTCTGCAATAAGTACAGGCTTTTGTTCGTGATCTAATATTTCTTTAATGTCTTCATTATTTAAAATTTTTGTGTTGAATAAATCAATTTTGGCCAGTGTGATAGTATCAATAATGTTTTGTAAGTCAAATGTTAATAAACGTAAACGATGTTTTCTTAATGGCAATTCTTGATCGATAAAAATGTTTTTAAAATGATCGGAAAGTGATTTTATCTCTTTAAACAATTTGGAATTAATAATAAATTGTTGGTTATTGTTTTCAATTAAATCATTTATTTTATTCTGTATTTTAATGAAATCATCGTGATCCGGAGTTCCAGCTAACCATTTCCAAACAGTACCTAACTCATTTATTCCCCTTTTTGATCTAGTTGGTATCAGTTGTGACAAAATTAATTCTATTATCTGTATTTCGTAAGTTATTTCCCATTGTGTCCGTATATTTTTATCTTTTCTTACATATCCTGATTCTAGATTGATTATTTCTTTATAAAAACTTAAGTTAGTTACGTGGAATAAGTCAGCATATGATTCATAGGTAAGGACATCCTTTTTGTCCTTGAACAGGAAGAATTCGTGATTGGAGTAATCAATTATTTCTGAAGTGGTTATCATTGCGAATGTTATTAAAAGTAATACGAAATGCATTTTCTGTAATTTAATAAAAAAAATATGGTATTTGTTAAAACTTAATGTTGTCTTTGTGAATAGTCCTGTTTCTGTTATTGATTATAACTTTGTTAGGTAAGTTTTCCTTAACAACCTGTTTTTTGTATCTAGTTTTTAGCTTATTTCTTTCTCCGTGTTTCTTCTCATAAACAACTTGACCTACGTGATATTCTTTTTCTTTACGACCTTCATTGTGTGTTACTAACATTTTTTCTTGTGTGTTCTTTAGAATTCTTGAAGTATTTTCGTGATCAACTTTATTATATAGAATATCAAAAGGTTTTTGGTTTGTTGTGGAATGAATGCTTTGATTGAATTCTTTTGCGGCTCTAATAATTATTTCAGAATAGTCAGTGAGATTAAATTCTTCCTTTATACAGCGAGCTAATTCTGTTAATGTTGAATGTGCCCTTTCTACTTGTCCGTTCGAGGTACTGTGTCTGGGGTCGGCGAAATGTAGAGTTAAACCACATCTTTGTGCAAAAGATTTAAATTGAGCAGAGGTGAAGCTCGGTTCATTATCAGTCATAATTACTTTGGCGTGGGGAAACTGTTGGAGTAATTCCATTACTTTATTCTCGATGTTTAGTTTATTTTGAATTTCTTTTACAACCAGGAATTTTGAATATGCGTCAATACAGGTTAAGAAAATAAGACTTTGCGCGTAATAAATGTCGATGTGTAAATTCTCTCCTTCTTTAGTTGGAATAGGAGCTTCCCCAATAGGGATTTTAATAGGATGCCGGTTGTATTTATTTTCGTTGCAAATTGTACAATTTTTTATATATTCCTTTAATTTGATATATAAATTTGGCCAATAAAATAATCTATTGATTTGTTTATAATTTTCGTCTAGTCCTCTGTGAGCACGACTATGTGTTTCTTCTATTATGATAGCCTTATCTTCATTATTTTCCACGTCTTGTAGAAATATTTTAGTATAAAGAAATTTATTGGTAAAGTTATTTTTTAATGGTAATTGGATATGATAAAGATCTTCTAAAGTGCAATGAATTCCTACCGTTATGTTTGGTTTTAGATATTCCCTTAATATTTCTATTAAGTTTTCTGGCGTATCATATTCAATTATATGTCTTGTCTTATCAAAAACATTCAATGACTCATGTATTGTATACCTCCCCTTTGTTAATAACAGTTGTTGTTGAAACTGATTTAACGGTTTTCGGGTCTCTTGTATTACATTTTCAAAACTACTTTCGGCAGAATGCTGTGTATTTTGATCTGAGTTTGATTGTTCTAAGTCGCTGTTAGTAATATTATTTATTTTTATTCGAGATAATGCGTCGGCTACGACATTAGTTGTTCCGGTTTATATATTATTTTCGGGGTGAAACTTTCTATAAAGGAGTACCATCTTTTCATTTCTACGTTCGGGTTTTTATCTGAGATTGTGAAAGATAAAGATTGATGGTCTGTTTGTATTTCTATACCAATTACACCATATAAGTAATTCCTGAGATTTTTAAGAGCCCAAACTATTGCCAACAATTCTTTTTTATTTGTGGCATAAAGTTGTTCGGTTTTATTTAAAGTTTTGGATATGAAAGTAATTGGTTTATTATCCTGTGATAAAACTGCTCCGATAGCTACATCTGATGCGTCTGTCGTTAAAGTGAATTTTTTGTTATAATCTGGTTGAACTAATTCCACTTGTGCTATTAAATTATCTTTAAGTTCTTTAAAAGCTTTAACAGCTGGGTCGTCTAACTGTATTGTAATTTTTGTGGACATTCTCCTAGAAATTTTTCCATTATCTCCTCCTAGGTATTTGGTTAAAGGTTTGGCAATTTTTGCATAATTTCGGAAAAATAACGGTAATAGCCGGTGAGGCCTAGAAAACTTCGAAGTTCTCTAATGTTTTGTGGAATCGGATACTTCATAATTGTGGAGATTTTCTCAGGATCTGTTTTAATTACATTGTGAGATACTATATAACCTAGAAATGCTGTTTCTAATTTAAAGAATTTAGATTTTTCTAGAGAAATTTTCATATTTGCTTGTTGTAAAATATTTATTATTTGAATTAAATCTGTGTAATGTTGTTCAATTGTATTAGAAAAGATTATTATATCATCCATATAAACATGACAAGTTTTTCCGACTTGTTCTCTCAATATGTCATCCATTGCTCTTTGAAATATTCTAGGGGCGTTTGTTAACCCAAATGGCATACGTAAGAACTCAAATTTTCCGTTATTTATAGAGAAAGCTGTTTTTTCAATATCTGAATTTTTCATTAAAATTTGGTGGAATCCTGATTCCAGATCAATTGTTGAGAAATATTTTGACTTCCCTAAGTTAGATAATATTACAGACGGATCTTGCATCGGGTATCTGTCAGGTATTGTACTTTCATTTAATTTTTTATAGTCAATAACTAATCGATGTTTTGGAGATCCATCTTCGTTTTGACCTTTTTTGGGCACTACTAAGACTGGTGAATTGTAGGGGCTCCTACTTGGTCTTATAATTTGTTCTTTTAGCATTCTATCGATTTCATTATTAACGAAATCTGAGACCGACATGGCATAAGGATATTGTTTGCTATATATTGCTCTGTCATTGACTGTATTTATTTCTCCTCGAATATCGGTACGAAAAGGAATTTGCGTATTTATTTTAGAATGCTCCTTTTCAATTTTATTCATAACTTTATTTTCAAATTCTTTTATTTGATTTGAAATTATATTTAGGTTATGAATTTTTTCTTTGTCGGAAAACTCAACGACTGCGTGCTCGGTATTTGTGGATTCCAAGCTATTTGATTTAAGACTGACGGAATTAACACCGTCGGCTTGTTCAGGATTTTTCAATCCCAAACTGATATATTGTTTATTAGCGGATAAATCTACGCTGGCGTGCTCAGGATTCATTGATCCCAAGCTATATAAACTGCCTTCAGCATTTACCGTTTCGGTTTTATAAATCTTTTGCTCATCTAAATATTTTTTAATTATATATTCTTTTAATGGAAGAATATTTTTTTCCTCAATTAAACACAAATCGTTTTTATCCTCGTCAAAATATTGGAGTTTCTCTTTATTTCCCTTATACTCCATGATTCCTTTCTCGATATCTAATTTAGCTCCAATCTTTCTTAACAAATTGAATCCAATTAATAGATCAGATTCTAAACCCTCAATTTCATAGAATAAATGTTGTTCCCCAAATATATTTATCAAATGATAATATTTTATGATTGAATATCCATGAACTGTAGATACTCTTTTGTGTATTGATAATTCCCTTTTATTCTCATAAATACCCTTTTTTATATAGCACGCGGTGGCTCCTGTGTCTATTAATATTTTGAATTGTCTTTTAGTTTTTCTGTCTACCCTTGTTATATGGGGCATTCCTCTGTAAGGTGCTGATCTAAAAAATGGCTCTCGTTGATATTATTTATTCTCATTGTTTTTTGAGCTGGCTGGTTGACTGTTCCCGTTGATTCCCGTTTTATCGGGGGGTGTGTTTCGGACTGATTTACATGTCCTGCGCTTGTGTTATGTTTTTGCGCTGGGTATTGATTATAATTATTTCTTTGGAAATTATTATTAAAATTGTGTCGGTTATTATTATAATTCCACTGGTTGGTATTATTCCTTGGATGATTATAATTTTTAAACGGACGATTTTGAACCCTTATGGAGCCGTCTACTTCCATAGGTTCTGGTGGTGGTTGAACTTTGGAATTATTATTAAAATTCCAATTGTTATTCGCTCCGAAGTTGTGGTGCGGTGGTGGTTGAACTTTGGAATTATTATTAAAATTCCAATTGTTATTCGCTCCGAAGTACCCGTTTTGCGACCAATTATTATTTGCCCTATTTGGTGTATTATTAATCTGTCTAGAAGCAAATCTAAGGTTGTTTCCTTGATTTTTGTTTTCACTCCTAAATCCATTATACCTATTTGCAAATTGAGCTCTAAAGTTGTTAGACTCTAATTCCTGACACTTTGCCAAAGCGTTTGGCAAGTCTGGTGGGTTAAGAGAGAAGAGTGTTTCTGAGATTGAACCGTTTAATCCAGAAATAAAAATTCTTAGAGCGTTGCTCCTAATTGTTTTATTTGTTTCCTTGGTTATAAGGCTGTCCTTTCCATAAGTCATTATAGTTTTATTTATAAGTAACGTCATTTTCTTATTTACTTCGTTGTAGAATTCGGTAATGGTCATGCGTCCCTGTCTTAAGATGCTTAATTCTGATTCGAGTATATGGATTGGTCTTTTATCGTTATAGATAAAATCCAATCTAGAAAGAATTGCTTGAAAGTTTAAAACGGTACCATGGTTGGTTAGAGCATCGTGTGCTGCTCCCATGATTTTATTACGTAAAATTGTTAAAGCGATAAAATATTGTTCACTTTCAATTTTATATAGACTCATTGCGGTTTCCGCCGCTTCTCTCCAGCCTACATATTGGGTTATTTCACCTGTGAACTTTGGTAAGGATTTAATTACCTCTAATGTAGTTTCGCATTTTATGGTTCGGTCAATTGTTTGGATCTTATAGTCTTCTACCTCATTTTTGTTAGCGGTTAACTGCTCTTCTAACCCTTCAAGTTTTCTGGTTACTTCACTCAACTGTACATTTATTAATCTGTTTATTAATTCCACTGTCAGATTGCTGGCGCTGGATATCCCGCCCGCAGAAAGAGTTGATACTGAACCTCCGGTTGCCATTGTTAAATTTAAATTATCAAAACTATTTATCAAATCTTCCAGATTGTTTCAATTAAATTGATACTGTAATATTTAATTTTAATGTAGTATTCTCTGTGTCTTAATCTTAATTTTTTTGAATTTTATTTAAAGACTTAGTGTTGTTTCTATCTGCTCACGATACTTTCCGTGGGAGTTCTTCCTTCAGCGTAGTTGGTGGAGGGTAGGGGTCTTCCTTCAATTGGTTGGTCTTAATAATTTTTTGTTGGAGTCTTCCTTCGATTGGGTCGTCTTGATTATAATTTATTGGGGTCTTCCTTCAATTTTTTATATAGCCTTTTTTTTAAATTTGTTTGAATTTCTTTGGGTTCGTGTTGAGTTCTGAATTTTTATTATTATGTTATGTTTATGTTATGTTTATTATTATTATGATCTTGTAATTTGTATTAAGTATTCAGTCCACCTTTTTATGTTAAATTCTTAATTGGATTATTGCATTTATTGATTTCCAATTAAGTTTTTTCACGATCACTTTCACATTAGTTAGGTGTCGTTGTATTGTTGTGGATGTTTTAATTTTTCCACTAAAAATATGGATTGTTGGCGGCGCGAGTTCCGTTTTATTTTTAACTTATTATCGTTAATATTTATTTAGAACTTTTGAATACGCCGCCCCACGTTGGGCGCCAATTAAAATTGTTACTCTTTATTTATTTAAAAAAATAAATTTTATTTTTTATTATTTAACATTTATTTGGTGATAAACTTTTTCACTTATACTATTACGAGACACTTTATTGGTAGCTTATATTTAGCTTCGAGCTGTTGACGATCTCGTCCCGATTCAGACTCCCGACTCTTTCAGACTGATCTTCAAATTCTAAGTCCTGATCCAATCAACCTCGGCCAGAAGCTTTTCTTTCGGAAAATTACCGAACTTTCGATAAAAGCTTTATGCTGGAAATTTTCCACTGCATTGTGAAATTCAATTATGCTGATCGATGCAGTTTTTGATTGATACGCAATAAGTCGGCCGTGGTTTGGTCTCCAAGCGGAAGCTGTGTTTACGTTAAGTTTGGGTTGCTTATGTTAGCGGGTAGCTGAGTGCTGGCAAGGGCAATGACAAAAACAAAGACAAAGGAAATGCCGACGAGATTTGAGAATTGAAATTTGTTTATAAACTGTGGAAGGGAGCTATGTTCATGGGTTGGATAACTTGCACACGTATGCTCATCATTGTAAATTTGACAAAATATGCCTTCACCTTAGAAGTTCGTTGACTTTAAATCTATATTATTTTTATTAATTGACACCATGCGAAAATTCTTGTTTTGCATTGCCTTAACGTTTTTTTTTATTTAAATAAAGCTTAGAAATAGTAATAGCCGAATCTATGTACATCACAAAATAAATTTCGAAAATGATTGTATTAGAATATTTGTCATTATGGTATTCAGCTTGCGACGTGACAAAAATTAATAAGGCAGTGATTGTTGAGTGCTTGTGTCCGCACTTCGTGCCTCCAGATATGACTTTTGCAATAAGCAGTTTTAATATTATTATTTATTTTATTAATTTTTATTTTCTACTACGTATTATTTTTTATAAATTATTTTGAGTGGGAAGAATAGCGCGCCATCGTCATATTGCTACGAAATTGGCCACAACTCCAAATATGTAAATTAGTTTCTTCGATCAGAATTGATTTCGGCACGAAAATCGTCTTCTAGCACAACACGCACACATATACGCGTTCTCGTCTCTTGTTTTTACTCACACAACCAAGAAAATTATATTTTTAGATTTCTTACGCTCCCAGTAAGCGAGCGGAAAGAGAGCAAATTTGGCCTTCACCAAAACAGTGGCTGCATAGTGCCAAACCAATGCATGGCCGTTACGCATCTTGTTATTCTAGTGTCTTTGGTTAAGTGAAGTGTCTTTACGTACTGCCACAAATTTGATGATTTTAGGCATGCATTAAGTTCATCAGCAACAGTTGATCGGGGAATAACTGGAAGAGTCTGACGAAAATCCTGACAACAGAATCGTGCCCTACCAAAAATATATTGGTTGTCACGAATATCTTTCAACGTTCTGTCCTGTGCCTCCTGTGCATCCCAAAAAATCAATATGAATACCTCTAGGATCTTGGCCATTGCGCTATTTTTGGCGATGTTGCTAATTGGTGTTTCGGTAATTTGCATGTTTAGTGGTAATTTAAAGGCAAAATGTAGAGTTCGCCCGCCTTCTAGCAGAGTCTATTCAGCTATTCCAGATGAAGCCAACGCTAGAGCATCATCATTGCCAAAAGCAATGAAATTAAAAACGTTTTTCCGGTTCCTTCAGGAGTATCAAGGAAATAAATTCCACCAGATCCACTCTTCACAGCTTCTATATAAGTGTCGTACGCAAATCTTTGTTGTTGATTTAATTGTGGGACATTTGTACGAACTGTTTCGGCCAATTATTCAATGTCGTACTGATGTTCTCTTTGCAACTCGTGGTTTAATGCATCGTGCATATGATGCATAAGATAAAAATTGACTGCCCATTTTATTTAGAAAACGTTTGTATAGGAAATAGAAAAATTCTGTTTCGAGGATTTTCCAGGCTATTTTTGGAACCTTCCCTTTTAAACCTTCCCTAGACCTCCACGAATAATTTAAGACCAAGGTGAGATAAATCCGTTCAGCCGTTCTCGAGTTATACTATATTATATGATATTATATTATTTTATAATTATTATTATATTATATTTTTTTACGTTTACTTACCAAATCATCTGGTCGGAAGACGATTATCCTGTACCTTTGCTTTCCTGCCGTCTTCCACGCCCTTTTCTGTAACAGTGGGATCAGCAATCCATCCTGAAACGCGTGGCTTGACACTTTGTAGGTGTTGTACAAGAATATTCTCTTAATGTTGTCGTTCGAACGAACGATATATAAGTTAACGCAAGTTGCACTTGCATCAGGGTTCTCGGCACTCGCTGCCGCATACCTCACCTTGATATGAAACCAACATGCTGTGGTTCTCCAAATAATAGTCAAGATAGTTAAGAGGGTTCGAGTTTACGATTAGCTTTATTTTAAGATTCAGTTCGCGATCTGCTAGCGGTTCCGTTATGTGTCCGTTCGAGACTGACTTCCTCTTCTCCCGCCCCGCTGCTTTTATATACGCTTCCCCCGTTGACCCCTCTACACCACCCTGAGTGCGACCAACGGCACTTGTTCCGAATGCACACATACACAAACATGTTACTAGACAGGCCCCGAGTCGCCTGCTGACGGGGCCCGAAAACACGAGAGCCGAGCGCTGGTGAGTCCTGACGAAGAGCGCAAGAAGAGGGTTCATAACTCCTCCCCCCTCAAGATCTGCGTCCCGCAGATTAGTGAGCCTTGTTCAGCTCGGTTTGGCCCAATGCTTCTAAGTTTGCGGCAATCTCGCGGACATCGGGCATGCCTTTGGTGGACATCAGCTTCTTCCATAGGAAATAAAAGCCTAGGAATATGCAGATTGCGAGTGCCGCCTCGGTGAGAAGAGAGGCTAGTAGCTCACTCGCCATGTTGGACATCTTTTCCAAATTCTTCATGCTCACGTCGTGGACGTATTCCAGAGAAAGTTGAAAGTTGCTGGCCGTTATGTGGCTCAACACGGCCGGCATCGCCATTAGATGACTGACCGAGTAACTGGAATAGTTTTGACCGTTGACCATTATCGTCTCATTGTCGAATTGGATGATAAAGGAGCCGATCAGGTCGTAGTTCTTTGCAGCCGTTCTTAGAGTTCCGTTGAAGTTGGTCAGGAGGAGCATTCCATCGTCGACTTGCTTAACCACTCGTTGGTTACTTCTTTGATATGAGCATTTGGCCTGGCCGCCCTTCAGTAGCCGAGGGATACAGCTAGCCTCCTCCAGTTTTTGCAGTTCCTCGAAGCCGTCGCTTGCGCGGCCAAGACGGCGTTCCAATCAGCAGCATCTGGAGATCCAGCTACCCATTTCCAAGCCGACCCCAGCCAGTCCAGTGAGCGGGATTTGCGCCGCATGCAGAAATCGAGCTTACAAAAAGACAATTCGTAAATATCTGGTCGTCTAAGTTGTTCTAAGACTACGTAGTGTGTGGGGTACGGTACATTTTGTGTACTTATATTTTTATTTTTTTATATTTCTTATTTCTTATTTCTTATAATCTGTATTTTTTTATATTATTTTTTTATAATTTTTTTTGTATTTCTTTTTGTATTTCTTAACTCATTTTTTTTTTTTTTTTTTTTTTTTTTTTTATTAATGTTTTTTTTTTATATAGGGTATGCATGGGTGGAATATTTCATTAGCTGCCACAACTTACTTTTATTACTTTCGTTATTCTTTTTCGCGTTTCTTTTTTAAATGTGAAAACCACGTCTCAATTTCTTAAATCAGATTTGTGGAAAATTTTTCCTGATCTGGTTTTAACTGTTACCTTGTTGTCTTCCTGTACCTTTTCGCATCTGAACCTCGCTTTTTCCTTTGTTTTTATTTGCTTATTTGCAACAAAAACTTCATCTCCCGGCCCATAAGACTTTGGCTCGTCCCTATTTTTATTCCGAGCCATATTACCTCTAATTTGCTTATACTCAATTAAGCCCTTGATGTCCTCTAAAGTCTGCCGCCGGAAATCTGTCAGACCCTGATAGTTTACCCTTGACGAGCGGTCGAAAAAAACGTCTGCTGGTTTTCGATTCGTTACCGAGTGAACGGAAGTGTTGTAGCGGTCCACTGCTATGTGTACCAGCTCAACGGGTTTGAAGGTAGGGAGCTCATCTTTAAGGCAACGATAAATTTCTAGGAACGTAGAGTGGAATCTCTCGACTTGACCATTTACTTCGCTCTTCTGGGTTGGAGCATAATACAGATCGATATCTAGAGACCGAAGATAGTTGAGCACTGTGGGGCATAACAACCCTCGCTCGTTATCCGAAACCAAGACCTTAGGGGCGGTGAAGTAATGTAGGGCCTCCACCAAAGTTTCTCGCAAATGCACAGATGCTTTTGACTGCAGATGGAAAAGTTTGGCAAACTTGCTAAATTTGTCAATACAACTTAGGTATAACCTTTTTTCGAGCGCAAAAATGTCGATGTGAAGTATTTCACATGGGTAGTTAGGAATTGGCGTAGGTTGTAGGTTTGGTTTGTTAGGGTGTCTCTCGTACTTGTAGAGTTTGCAACACTGACATGAGGAAGTTTGCAGACGGATCGTACTGGACATCCGCGGGAAATAATATTTTTCTAAAAGTTGGAGACGAATCTCCGTAGGGCCCCTATGTGCTCTACGGTGTTCTTTTTCAATTATTTCACAAATTTCCTCTGCGCCAGACACGTCCGCCACTAGGCGCTGCGTTATCCGAATTTTGTATAAAAGAAAATTCGCTAAGCAGATGGACTGAAAGCGTTGCAAATGTGCTTCCGGGATTTTGACGCCGTTAATTATTACAGGTCGTAGACACGATTGTAACGAGTTGGTTAAATCGGCAAGTGATCCGTCTTTGAGAGGAATCAGATGGCGAGTATAACCTGGGAACGGGTGCTCGCATAAGTATTCTGACCTGGTTGTGTCAAAAATGAGTTGATTCTTGAAAACGTTGATTGGAGATTCAACGTGGGGAATCAATCGTGAACTGTCATGTGAAGCGCTATGGGCAGTAGCCAAAGACTGCATGTCATCCTCGGGATTAGCATCTAAATCGGTACTCAACTGGTTAAGCTGAGGCGGAATGCGTGAAAGCGCGTCAGCCACCACATTAGATTTCCCAGGCTTGTAGATGAGTTCGCAGTTGTATTCCTCTATACGAGCCTTCCAGCGTTTTAGCTTCGCATTGAAATTTCTGTTGCCTAGGGCAAACGTTAGAGGTTGATGGTCAGTATATACTTTAATAGTACCAGCGCCATATAAGTAAGCCCGAAGATTGTCCAATGACCAAATTATCGCGAGCATTTCCTTTTCGATAGTAGCGTAGTTTTCCTCCGTCTTATTTAATGAACGGGAAATGTACGCTATCGGCCTATCTCTACCCTGGTCGTCCTGTGAGAGGACAGCTCCGATGGCCCAGTTAGAAGCGTCCGTGGTTAGATGGAAAGGTTTAGTGAAACATGGGAACGCCAGTATTTCAGAAGAACAGAGAATTGATTTTAAATCATTAAAAGACTGTAGAGCCGTCTCGTCTAATGTAATTGGCACTTTGCTTGATTGTGAAGACTTTATATTAGCGTACAATCCACGCGTCAAGTTTGTAAGGGGCTTTGCTACCTTCGCATAGTCCTGAATGAACTTCCTGTAGTACGAGGTCATGCCTAGAAATCTTTTTAACTCCTTAACAGAGGTCGGAGGAGGCATTTCGCTAATCGCTCTGACCTTTTTCGGATCTGCCTTAATGCCATCGGCCGTGACGATATATCCTAAAAATTCTACCTGCGTGTCTAAAAAATGCGACTTCTCAAGGTTCACTTGGAGGTTAGCTTTTATAAACTCGCTAATACCAATCGGAGATTTTTCCAGTGTGTGTCATAATCTTCACTGAAGACGATGATATCGTCAATATAAACGTAGCAGACCTTGCCAATATGCTCGCGCAAAACATCATCGATCATTCTTTGGAAGATTGCAGGTGCATTCTTCAAACCGAATGGTAGACGGAGGAACTCGTACTTTCCATTTAGAGTAGAGAAAGCTGTCTTTGGAATGTCGCTTTCCTTCATGTGGATTTGATGGAATCCAGAAGTCAAATCTAGGGTGGTAAAGTATTTGGCATTGCCAAGGCTGGCTAGCGTAGCGTTTATATCTGGGATGGGGTAAGTGTCGGGTATGGTGACGGTATTTAACCGCTTGAAATCGACTACCATGCGATATTGTTTTTCTCCGTTTGGTTTAGGTTTCTTCGGGACTATCCAGATAGGGGAATTGTAAGGGCTATTAGAGGGTCGAATTATACCGTCCTGCAGCAGTTCATCGATTTGACGTTCGACTTCTCCGCGCATGTTGACTGGGTAAGGATAACTTTTAGCATAGATCGGGTCTTGTGTGTTTGTCCGGATTTCAGCCTTGACGGCCGTCTCCACGGACATTCCAGGTAAGGGGGGCTCGAAGTGCGGGGAAATTCCCCGAAAGGGAATTCAAAATTTCTTGTGTACCATCTGGGTGTTCGGCGGCGAGTAGCGGGTTAACGTTTATTGAAGCTCTCGCCAAAAGAGGGATTTTAATTCCTGGGGTTATTATCAAACAATTGTTTTTCCTATCCACTATGGCTTTTAAGTCTTTGAGAGTATCGTCGCAATGATACATCAAGGAATGTAATCGTAGTACGAAAAAGTAATATCCGAGTCGTTCCCTAGTGGTTTGAAGAATTTACCAACTAGGCGGTGCGTTATCATGATGTTACCCGCAGCGGACAGTACGGAGAAGGGTTTACGGACTGTGGTACACCCGGCTGCAAGTCTTCGGCTAATAAAGTTTTTGTTCGCCCCCGTGTCGATCAAAAACTTCAGCCTTTCTCCCCTCTCCGTAGCATACTCTAAGTACGGTACACTGGAGAGGCGTTGGTCATAAAATTTGCCCCTCCCTCAGTCTCAAGGTTATGTGGAGCATCTGTAGCTCCTTCCACGTTTTTCTGCGGAGGATAATTGTTGCTTCTCTCGACAACTTGAGACTCGTCATCATAGTAACCCTCGTGTGAACGTCCTTGGTTATCTCCACTAGCCGCCGGGGCTAGCGGGGGTGGTGCCAATTCCATGTGGTACAATCTTTGTGCCTTTTGGAATGGGTTGTTTCCTTCGGCATTCTCTTAATACCGGAGCCTTCTTCCTGGCGACCACTGTATCCTGATTGGTAAGATTGACCCGACCGATTGGATTCCATTTTTATGGCCTGTCTAGGACCCTGAGTTCTGTAGGAGTTTTGCGAAAATCTGCCTGAACCAGGAGAAAAAGGGGTTCGGAACGGTGGCCTGGCCTGATGTTGATATGGGCCTGCGAATCTTGGGGCACCTGACGGTTGATAGTTCTGAGCTGTGAAATTTCTTGACATTACATTCTGCAATCCCATACAAAAAGAGTAAGCCTCTGGTAGATTCTTCGGGCTGCGGACAAGTAAGTGTTTGGAACAATCTCCCCCCACTCCTCGGATAAAAACATCCAAAGCCTTGTCTCTATAGGTTTCTATCAAAGCGTTGACTACTTCACGAGGGTGGTTTCTGGCCTTCAAGTTATTTAAGATCAACGAGAGATGGCCATTAACGTCCATATAGAACCTATCTAGTGGTCTAGAACCTTGGGACATAGCGCCGAGCTCATGCTCAAGCGTACGTAAGTCTCGTTTGTCTGCGTAATGCAGCGCCAAGACTCGTTTTATGTCGTCCCAATCGTCGTCTTGGACGCCATAGGCCGCCAAGGCCATGTCGGCGTGTCCCCTTATTTTCTGTCTAATATGCAAGACAATTGCCCTATACAGGGGTCTGGTTTTAATCAAGTCATAGTCGGTCAGTATTGACTGTGCCCTGTTTATCCAAGACAGGTAAGCCTCCTGCCGTCCTTCGAACGCCTGCAGTTCTTTGACGCAGTCAGGGAGGACCGATATCTCTCTCAGCTCATACTCGGTGCGTGCGCGCACCAGGGGTTGCGGTTGGTCGACCGTAGGGTCAGCGTTCCCGCGCTCCTGTTCTAAAATAGCCAACCTATCATTATTTTCTTAATATCTTCCTTAATGCCTGTCACCACGTTGGTCAGGGCATTGAGGGACTCGCTAAGAGCACGCAGGGTCTCTTCCATTTTGATTTTTAGTTTGCGTTGGAAAGATGCAGGAAGTTTTCAAGGTAACAGAATTCGTTATTACTTACGGAAATGTGAGACAACGGTTTTAACCCGATAAAAAAGAATATCTGTTCTTCTTTGCTTTTTCTTTATTTCTCTAAATTTAGCAAATATGGCAATAAAGTTTAATGAAATATTTCACTCACCCTTGTATGCTCTTTATTAGTTTTCGTCGTTTAGGTTGTACCCCTACAGCATGAATATTCTATTGGGATAAGTAAAAAAAGGTGAATTAGTGTATTGTAGAGAATTTGTATTTTATTCATTTCGTTTCGGGAAATTGGGGAAATTGTACTATACTTGTTTTCCTTTGAATTGTGGTGTTGTGCATGTGTTTATACAATTTTGTGCGCTATTGCATTTTGCAATATTTTTTCCTTGCGTGCGTGCTGTTACAGTTTTTTATTGATGACCTCTAATTTATTTCGGCACTGGGCACGGTGGTTCCGTAGTATCCCTTTTGGCTGGTTGCCTACTAAGGTACGGCCGCCACACAACTTGTTGGGCGGTTTTTTTTGGGTGCATTCCACACCACTTAACGTATCCAACAAGCTGCCACACACCACCTTATCACTCTGGGCGCTCATATTACTCGTACTGCCGCAGGTAAACTGCTGCAATGGTTAATTATTGGTTTATTATACACAATCTTTTGCACTCGCGAATTGGCAAGGAGAAAAAAAAAAATTTTCCCCACAAGCCGTACCGCCGCAGTGGGTTGATCGTGTTTTAATTATGTTATAGGTATCGTACAACTTTTGCGCTCGGCATGGACGACGTGGCGTCCTCCGGTAGCGGGTCGTTGTTTTATTAATTTAAATTAGGTCTTGGCGCAACATAGGTTTACATTTTTATTTTAGAAATTTTACACCTTTTATTGAATTATGCAATATTTGTTGCGCCCCGGGATGGGCGTAGTTCCCCCGGCAGCGGGTAATTGCTATTTTATCATTTTATACACAGCTCACGCAACACTTCTTTTTCTTTTATGGATTTCAGATCTTAATCTGACTTATGCACACCACCACTATTTTTACGCACAAATTTCCACAATTTTTTCGTATCACTTTTATCGGCCGGACATTGCCGGTCCCTGTTCGGGCGCCAGTTAACGCAAGTTGCACTTGCATCAGGGTTCTCGGCACTCGCTGCCGCATACCTCACCTTGATATGACAACCAACATGCTGTGGTTCTCCAAATAATAGTCAAGATAGTTAAGAGGGTTCGAGTTTACGATTAGCTTTATTTTAAGATTCAGTTCGCGATCTGCTAGCGGTTCCGTTATGAGTCCGTTCGAGACTGACTTCCTCTTCTCCCGCCCCGCTGCTTTTATATACGCTTCCCCCGTTGACCCCTCTACACCACCCTGAGTGCGACCAACGGCACTTGTTCCGAATGCACACATACACAAACATGTTACTAGACAGGCCCCGAGTCGCCTGCTGACGGGCCCGAAAACACGAGAGCCGAGCGCTGGTGAGTCCTGACGAAGAGCGCAAGAAGAGGGTTCATAACTTATATATTATAATATATATTATAATTTAATGAGTAGGCCTGAAAAGTAAAGTCATACTTAAATATACAATACAAAATCCTTATGAGGCTTAGTTAACTATTAAAACTTTCTGAAATGTCTGTAATATTAATGCGAGTGTAAATACTAAAAGCGCTGTTGAGTATCAGACAATATCATCCACACAAAGTCATTTAGCGGAGGAGCAGTCGGAGCGCTTGCACAAGTGGATTTCAAAGGATCAACTCGAGAAACTTCATTCGGCGTTTCTAAACACTCCCGAGCGTCATGTTGGCATTGATGAATTGCGTATCATACTTGAAGAACTAGACATAACGTTCAATGATTCAATGTATACACGGCTCTTTTTAAAGATTAATCAGAATCGTGATTTTAAGGTGGATTGGAATGAGTTTGTATCTTATTTAATATTTGGCTTTCAAGAGGAGGATCCGAGCAGCCAAAAGGAGTCTTTAATTTTACCAATCTCCGGACCCCCAATGGTTAGGAAATCAGAACACCGTTCAGCTATATGTTGTTTGGCCCTCCTCAAAGCCAAATCGGACCAAATACCAATTGATGAAGTAACCGAGACTATTAACTTTTCCTTTGGCGGTGAGGATTCTCCAGAAGCTTCTGGAATGTGGGTCACGGCCAGCCACGAGGGAATGATGCGTTTTTGGACATCTCATATGGAACCAATTCGAACTGGCATCGTCGGAAAGCAGTAAGTTTAAATAAAATATTTTACGTTATAAAAAACATATCCATTCCATTTTGTAAATATATTTTATATATATTATATCTTCGTTGAAACGATCTAGACGTCTACCAAAATCTGTCCTTCCCTGTGTGTATTTTACATCAATCTGTCGAAACTTCAGGAATTGTTAAAGATATGAATCGATATTCCCATATAAGATTCCAAAAGAAATTTTAATACAAATTTTTTTCTGTATCGTAGTATTACTGTTACGCAGTATACGTAAAGTGTGAATACTTTACTTTAAATTTTGCTAATTGGTACCACGGCAACACCTCCAGCTAACCGATCTTGGTGCCATGCCGATAGACATGATATAGGAAAAAACATATAATCGAGTAAATATATAAATAAAAGAATATTATGAGCAGACAAGGTCAGAACTTGAGATAATATTATAGTCTATTCCAGTCAGAACATACTCTGTGGCGGTAATGTCACCCAAAGTTGAATATATCTACAATAAATGATGATACAGAAATTTGTAGTAAATCTCCATGAAATTGATAAATTTATCCGACTAATAAAGACAGGACTTAAAATTTTAATAAAACTAAGCTTACAAATAAATCCTGTGAATTCGGAACTACTATAGACTATAGATATTAAATATATAACTATAAATTATTTATCAGGATTTTTAGACGAGTCGATCTGGCCATGCCCGTCTGCCTTTCCGTGTAAGCTATGTGATTCCGGGGAACTTTAAAACCTTGAAAGTTAAGATTAAGCATGTAGATTCTAAATACTTTTTTTTAAGATTTCTTACCAAATCATCATACCTTTTGCTTTCCTGCCGAATCCATCCTGAAACGTAAGGCTTGGCCTTATACGCGTTGTTTGTAGAGTTACTATCAGTAGTCGAATCAATCTGCCCTTGTCTGGCTGACCTTCTGTCTGTCCATCAGTCTGTGTGAACGTCTCGATCTCAAGAACTATAAAAGCAAGATGGTTGAGAATAAGAATACAGAATCTAGATTCATAGACGCAGCGCAAGATTGTTGACCCACATTGGCATGCCCAGAGCCCGTACAAAACTATATTTTTCATACTTTTATCAGTCTTATAAATTTCTATCGATTTTTCCAAAAAAATTTTTGAACGCCCACTATAACGCCCCAAAAGCGAACTAAACTGCCACGCCCTTGCTTTCGAACATTTTTCTATTATATTATACATATTTTTATTATATTATATTATATTATTTTATTTTATATTATGTCTATGTTCACAAGTACTATTAAACATGTCATCCAGATTCAACATGAAGATCCAGTATACCGTAAACCCTTCAAGTACCCCCAAAGCGTTGACCAAGAAGCCAACAAACAAATCAAAGAAATGATAAAACAAGAGATCGTTGCAAATCAAAATCCCCTTACTGTTCTCCTATTTGGGTGGTCCCCAAGAAGGCAGACGCCTCTGGGAAACAAAAATTCATGTTGATAGTCCATTAAAGGAATCTATATGAGATAACTGTTAATGACAAATATCCCAAAAAAAAATGCTCCAGCTACTTTTTAGAGATGTATGAATAATCTTCTGAAAGATTTGATCTACAAAGACAATATTATTGTTTATTCCACTTCATTGAATGAGCACATTTTATCTCTAATGAAAGTCTTTTAGAAACTGAGAGAAGCCAACTTGAAACTGCAGCTAGATAAATGTGAATTCACGAAGAAAGGAAACTGTATTCCTAGGGCACATTGTTACAACAAAATGGATCAAACCAAACCCGAACCAAACCAAAGCAATCACAAACTTTCCACTACCTAAGACACCTAAGCAAATAAAATAATTTTTGGGACTATGTGGGTTCTATCGCAAGTTCATCCTAACTTTGCCCAATATTTTTCAACCTATGACCCGCAAACGAAAGAAAGGTGCTGTAATATATATGAAATGAAAAGACTGAAATGTAAAGACTACGAATCATTTGAAACATCATACCCGATATCAAATCTACCCTGGTTTTTTTAAAGCCCTTTCCTCTAACAACTGACGCAAGTAATGTTGCTATTGGTGCAGTGTATCACAGAACCATAGCCCGTTTTGTTATGCCAGCAGAACGCTGAACGAACACGAAATCAGTTATGCTACTATTGAAAAAGAATTGTTAGCATAGTTTGGGCTACAAAATATTT
>NW_022611393.1:2500-51511 GCF_004382195.2 Drosophila sechellia
TTGCGAATTCTTTAAGGCAGCTAAGGCCTAAGCTAAGTCTTTTCCGAAACACGACGAAATGGCAATTGGCGGGCAGGCAGCCGAAATGCAGCGCAAAAGCTTAACGTAGGTAGCTAACAACAACAAACAAGGGATGAGAGCCGTACAGATAAATGCGTGCGAGAGCAGCGGTTTGCACTATGGGCATCGCAACTGCTACCACTGACTAATTTGGCTTAAATATTAACAAGTATGATTTTAGTCTACTGCACAGTTTTGGCGGCTGAATGACCCAACATCCTCCCCCCGTTGGAAGCTTGGCTTCCAACAGAGTCCTCAAGGGGAAGCAGACACAGCTTGTTCACTGCCCGCCTTATTACTCCAGACGCGGTCCTCAATTCTGCAACTCGAGCGACGCCGTCTCTGCCAGGAATCAACTACATGACTCTCGCCAAAGGCCATCTCATTGGGGTAGATTCTCGTCCTTAACAAGAACGACGTTGCCCACGGCTACGCCAGGCTTTGGGGTGCGCAACTTGGAGCGCTGCAGAAGTGAATCAAGATCAACATCAATGCTGTTTCCCTTGCTGGCTGAAGAAGGAACGCTATTAAGGCGCTACCGCAAGGGCGCGCGAGTTACCACTTTCAGTGTTCCCCTGCAGACTTCCCGTACTACGCCTATGCCATCAACTGGGACTCTAAGCAGCACCAACACACACAACTTACAGAAGTATGCGAGACAGGGACAGAGCGATCTACTTGCGGAACTATGTAGCAAAACGCACACATATATATATAAGAGCTGCCTGTGAGCAGCACAATTACCACTATCAAAAAACATTCGCTTTGTTCACTTCAACCAACGAAGACATGTTTAATTAGAACAGTTTAAACATTCCATAACCAATACTACTATGAAACTGGCGCAGTCGGACTCGTCATTGGACTAGAAGAAGAGACGAGGACGAAGACCCCACGCAATGCAGATTGGAATAATATTATTAGCAAAGTAAGCATTGGAAGTGATAAATGGCAAAGTGAAAGTATAATAGATATCGAAAATACAGATGTATAAAAGTTAAGTGCATCGCATAAGTGCATCGCAAAGAATCCCGAGTGAAACAGGCGCCTATGCCCACTCGCAACGATCAACAAAGGGCCACCTAGGCTCACGGATGAAACGCCTATGCTCATCCGCAACGAAATGTTCAATCAGCAAGTGTATTCGTTAGCCGTGTTCTATTTGTTCACACACTATCCTCTATATGGCAGTGTGAGGTGCCGAATTCATATCGGTCGAATAGTTCGCTTACATTACAGTAGCTGATGTGAGCATACATACAAAACGTACAGAGGACAGAGCGATCTACTTGCGGAACTATGTAGCAAAACGCACACATATATAGTAACATATCTACACCCACAACTCCTCAATCACAACCACACACACTATTGTAAACAATCACACACACACATTATTGTCTAAGTACGAAATGTATCCAAAGATCGAGAGCCCTTCGATTATGCTTAGCTTTCATTTACGCACAGCAAAAGCGCAGAAGTCCGAAGTCCAAAGTCTAGACTCTGGGGCGAGCCAATGTCCACGTCCCCTAAACATTCGATCACTTGGCGAGCCAACTGAAATAACAAGAGCCAACTGAAATAACAAAAGCTTCCGCCCACACAATTGTCTCAGGATTCTCAAATTACTCCTATTTTTCGGACTCCTCTCTTAACGGGAGAATAGACACCTCTCTTTCCGGGAGAATAGACATTGATAACTTTATTCTCTTAAACTTCGCTCTTAAGCTATCCCAATCCGCCTATATAAACCCAAACATGTCCCCATACATCAGTTCAGTTCTGAGTACGTTATCAATCGCGATAACACCGCTAAGCCCACTTCAACCTCGAAGTCCATTATCCAACCTAGCGATAATCTAAAGGCTCTAGTTCTTCCTTTATTGGAAATAATAAAACGTTTAATAATAAATAAAAAACCTCCTGAGTTCTTTTTTTTATTAAACACTCGGTCTGAATTCGTAAATGGCGCAGTCGGTAGGATAAATAGAAAAAAGTTGTGCGAGTTGTTTACAATTATCAATCTAGTGACAAAAGATCCTTGTACGACCAAGCGTATCTTTTAAGATTGAACCACGCGAATCGGCGCTAAAGTGAACATAATATCGTAATACAATTTACTCTTTTTATCCGCAAAAGAACTACGTATAATCGGTGGTTGACACATAATAGTCAAACCTACTGCATACAGTTAATGAAAGTGTAAAAACAAAAAACAAAAATAAATAATAATAAAATCAACAACCATGGCAACCGAGCAAGTAAAACTATTATCGGAATCCCATCTTAATCAAGCCTTAAGCCAAATTAGGCAAATACCAATATTCAGCGGTAATACCCAAGAACTCAGTGCCTTTATTCGAATGATTGAGTTCATACTTCAGCTCTATCCATCAACGGACATAAGGCAAAGGCATGTATTCTTCAGCGCAATTGAGATGCAACTTGCAGGAGATGCTCAACGTGTATCCCAGTTATCCGGAGCAACAACCTGGCCAACCCTTATGAACGCGCTCATCAGCGAGTATAAAACCCAAACACCATGTGAAGAACTACTCCGTCGTATTTACAACACACCCTTCAACGGAAGTATCCGTAAGTTCGTCGAAGAATTAGAAATAAAATCATTCACAATATCGAATAAACTTATGTTAGAAAATGATGTCAATAATACTGTATTATACACAAATGCATTAAATAATACGATCAAAGATGTAATCACGAGAAAATTGCCAGATAGGTTATTTATGACTCTTGCTAGATTTGACATTACGACAGTATCTAAACTCAAACAAATAGCGCAACAAGAAGGCGTATACGAAATAACTTTCAATGACAGAACAAGACCCCAAAATTATTCCGATCCTAACAAAATCCAACCCCAAACCTCTAAGAATAAGGGAAACTATCAAAATTTCGTGAGCAATGCTATGCATAACACAATTAAGTCAAATCCAAGCACTACTCCGAGACCCTGCGAACCAAATCCAAGGTTAGCAAGAGAATTCACACAAAAATTAAATACAGGTAGAGCCCAGAATCCATTAAATTTTCAACAAAGAAATAATAGTGCCCCAAACCCTCCCGTCAAACGACAGAGAGAAAGTGATAGTGCCCAATACAGAATGGATACAGGATGCGAAAATTTTCTTCAACCAGCCTCGGAATCAGAAAGCGATTTAGAGGAGGAGGAAACCCATTCTTAAAAATTACAATGAATAATATTACTCTCAAATGCTTAGTAGACACTGGTTCGTCAATTAATATTATGAAACAAAATTTCTTTAATTTCCCAATCAAACCTTCTAAAGTTAAAGTCCACACTATTAATGGCATTATAACATTGAATCAAAGCGTTTCATTGCAGTCAAGCAAACTCTGTCCTATTAAACAAACATTCTATATACAAAACTTTTCAGAAAGATATGACTTACTATTAGGCAGAAACTATTTAGAACCAACTAACACTCAGATTAATTATTCAACACAAACAGTCACTATAAATGGCTACACATTTAAAATGTGGTACGACCACATCCAAATAGATGAGTCCAAGGTTACCAATGAGTGCCCAAAGTCATCTAACTCAGAGGAAACCCCCCAACATACCCCAAAGAAGGAGAAAACCCTCCAGAAAATTAAGCGGAAACCCCACTTAAAATCAGATGAGTCAAAGGTTACCAATGAGTGCCTCAGATCATTCAATTCAGAGGAAACCCCTCTACATATGCAAAAAAAGGAGAAAAACCTCCAGAAAATTAAACGGAAACACCACTTAAAAACAGATGAATCAGCCTCCAATCAGTGCCCTAGATCATCTAACCCAGAAGAGTCCAAGACTACCTATGAGTGTCCCAAAACTTCTACATCTGAGGAAAACCCTCTTATTACCCCATACATAGAAGAAGCCCTTCTAGTAACATCCTCTAACTACGCCTTAGATGACGAGTTGAGAGAATCTAACGTATTTAGATTAGAACATCTAAATACAGAAGAAAGGGAGCAACTTTCCCACGTTTTGCTTGAATACCGTGATATTCAATACAAAGAAGGTGAAACTTTGACCTTCACAAGTACGATTAAACATTCCATTCATACAAAACACGAAGACCCTATTTATAAAAAACCATATAAATACCCCCAAGCGTTTGATCAAGAAGTCAACAGGCAAATCAACGAAATGATAGAACAAAAAATAATTAGGAAATCTAAGTCCCCCTATTGTTCTCCCATTTGGATTGTGCCAAAGAAAAGTGATGCTTCTGGTAAACCAAAATTTCGATTAGTCATAGACTATCGTAGTCTCAATGAAATAACCATTGACGACAAATTCCCTATTCCAGTAATGGACGAAATATTAGACAAGCTTGGACTCTGTCAATACTTCACAACCATTGATTTAGCTAAAGGTTTCCATCAAATTCAAATGGACAAACAATCAATATCCAAAACAGCATTTTCAACAAAACATGGACATTACGAATACACTCGTATGCCTTTTGGTCTGAAAAATGCACCAGCAACATTTCAACGCTGCATGAACAATCTTCTAGAAGACTTAATTTATAAAGATTGTTTAGTTTATTTAGATAATATTATCATTTATTCCACTTGATTGGAAGAACACATAATGTCACTAAAAAAAGTATTTGATAAACTACGATTAGCCAATCTAAAATTGCAACTTGATAAATGTGAATTTCTGAAGAAAGAAACAGAATTTCTCGGTCACATTATCACAACAGACGGTATAAAACCAAACCCTAACAAAATAAATGCAATTATTAATTTTCCTATTCCTAAAACCACAAAAGGAATAAAATCATTCCTTGGACTCTGCGGATTCTACCGTAAGTTCATTCCCAATTTTGCAAAAATAGCAAAACCTATGACGTCCAAATTAAAGAAAGGAGCGTTAATTGACACAAAAGATAATGATTACATGTCCGCCTTCGAGAAACTAAAAGTACTCATCACGTCCGATCCAATCCTAATATATCCCAACTTCGAAAAGAAATTTTCACTGACAACAGACGCTAGTAATATAGCCATAGGTGCTGTATTATCCCAAGAACATAAGCCCATCTGCTATGCAAGCAGAACTCTAAACGAACACGAACTTAACTATTCGGCTATAGAAAAAGAACTATTAGCTATAGTATGGGCAACAAAATATTTCAGGTCCTACCTATTCGGTAGAAAGTTCGACATATTAAGTGATCATAGACCACTTGTATGGCTAAATAACATAAAAGATCCCAATATGAAATTACAGAGATGGAAGATAAAACTTAACGAATACGATTATAATATTCAATATCTACCCGGTAAAGAAAATCATGTAGCCGACGCTCTATCTAGAGTCCAGATTAAGGAAAACTTCCTAGGAGAAGATGACCCAGCTTCCCTGCCTACAGCAGCTACTGTACATAGTGCACAAGAAGACAACCAAAATCATATTTCAATAACAGAAAGACCTCTTAATTATTATAACAGACAATTCGAATTCATAAAAGACAATTTTGACGACGTCCAAATAATAAAATATTTCCATAAAACCAGAATTAAAATCAGTTATAAAGAAATGACTGATACCCTTGCTAAAGATATCATTAAAGAATACATTTGCACTAAGAAAAGTGTTATTTACTTTCCTGATGAGATCGACTTTCAAATATTTCAAAATGCGTATATTCAAATCATAAGTCCCGACAGTTTCACTAAAACTATGAAAACCAGCACAAAACTAATAGACATTCAAACATACGCCCAATTCAAAGAAATCATTCTCAAAACACATAAAGAATTATTACACCCTGGTATAGAAAAACTCACACTTCAGTTTAAAGAACTTTACTATTACCCTGATTACCAAAAACTTATCCAAAACATCATAAACGAATGTGAAATCTGTAACATCGCTAAAACTGAACATAGAAACACAAAATTAATCATTGAAACAACCCCAGAATCCTTTAGCCCCAGAGAAAAGTATGTCATGGATTTTTACTTAGTAAACAATAAACAATTCCTATCATGCATTGACGTTTATTCTAAATACGCCTCCCTGATAGAAGTAAATAGTAGAGATTGGCTTGAAACTAAAAGAGCTATTTTACGCATATTCAACGATATGGGTAAACCCATGGAAATAAAAGCCGACAAAGACTCCGCCTTCATGTGCATCGCACTTAAAATTTGGTTACAATCAGAAGGAGTAACTTTAAATGTAACAACAAGTAAAAATGGAATCTCTGACGTTGAGCGATTTCATAAAACCGTTAATGAAAAATTAAGAATAATAACAAGCGAAAATGAACCTGAAAACCAATTCACAAAATTTGAAAAAATACTTTACATTTACAATCACAAAACAAAACACAACACAACTGGTCGAACACCAGCAGACATCTTCATTTTTGCAGGAACCCCCGCCTATAACACTCAACAAAATAAAGTAAACAAAATTGACAAACTCAATGAAAATAGACACGACTTTAACATAGACACAAACTTCAAAGAATCCCCTCTAGTTAGATCAAAAACGACTAACCCATTCAAAAAGACAGGAAATATAAGACAAATAGATGATAAACATTTCGAAGAAACAAATAGAGGTAGAAATATAACACACTATAAGTCTAAGTTTAAAAAGAAAAAGAAAATTAATAAAAGTAAATATAATAATGATAATTCCAAGCTTACTCCCGAGCATGATACTCATGTTATGCCTCCTATCGACAATTAACACACAATACCTAGAAGTAACCCCTATCCAGGCCAAAAACGGTTACCTAATCTTTCAAACCGGATCAATAGATTTACCGATAAACTACGAATATCATTACTTATCTATTAACTTAACTAAAACAGAAAATACTTACGAAGAACTTATTAAACAAACTCAACATTTTAATAACTCACCACAAATACGGTATCTAGTAGAAAAACTTAACAGAGAAATGAACGGTATACGAATTGTAAAACGTAGTAAACGCGGTCTTGTTAACTTTATAGGAACAATTTACAAATACTTATTCGGTACCTTAGATCAAGAAGATAAAGAAGAGTTACAACAAAAAATAGCCGACATCTCTAAAAACAATGTACAAGCAAGCGAACTTAACCACGTAATAGAAGTCATTAACCAAGGAATAGAATTGACCAACCATTTAAATAATAACTTTGAAGGAGAACAAATGATAAATCTAATAATTTTCAACTTACAACAATTCACTGAATACATTGAAGACATAGAGCTTGGTTTGCAACTGACACGCTTAGGTATCTTTAATCCAAAACTTTTAAAACACGATTCATTAATCCACGTCAATTCAGAAAAACTTCTTAATATTAAAACTTCAGCTTGGCTTAAATCTGATACTAACGAAATCCTGATAATATCCCACATTCCAAGAGAAATAACCAAAACACCCGTTTTTAAAATAATACCCTACCCAGACGGAAAAAGTTACATACTAACCGAAACAATACATGACAAATATTTTTCACACAATAATCAAACATACACGGCAAGTTCTCAAAGCTTAGTTGTAAATAAATGTATAATTGGTATACTAAACCAGGCCCCAACACAATGTAGATACAGTAAAACACATTCTGATTTTGAAATAAAATATGTAGAACCTAATATAATCACAACTTGGAACCTTCCCAAGACTATCCTAAACCAAAACTGTATCAATAGAGAAACTATAATAGAAGGCAATAACATGATAAAAGCATTTAATTGTTCGGTCCAATTAGAAGAAATATTAATTACCAACACAATGTTAGACTATACTCAAACTATCTATGTAAACAATAATGTAACAAAACTTGAATCACTCGAATACATCCAGGCAAAAGAAATAATCAAACAACACAATCAGACGAATAATATCTTTCAAATAATAACACTTGCAACATTAATCATGATAGTTATTATTGTAATATTGTTCTTTATCTATAAATATAAAACTATACCCAAAAAGTTAATTGTAAAATTTAAAAATCAAACGCTAAAAAATGAAAATATTATAAGTCCTGAAACAGACAATACTGCACCCCCAAATACCCCTATATTGTACCCTACTCTGAGGACAGGCTTTTTTCTTAAGGATGGGGAAGTAACATATCTACACCCACAACTCCTCAATCACAACCACACACACTATTGTAAACAATCACACACACACATTATTGTCTAAGTACGAAATGTATCCAAAGATCGAGAGCCCTTCGATTATGCTTAGCTTTCATTTACGCACAGCAAAAGCGCAGAAGTCCGAAGTCCAAAGTCTAGACTCTGGGGCGAGCCAATGTCCACGTCCCTAAACATTCGATCACTTGGCGAGCCAACTGAAATAACAAGAGCCAACTGAAATAACAAAAGCTTCCGCCCACACAATTGTCTCAGGATTCTCAAATTACTCCTATTTTTCGGACTCCTCTCTTAACGGGAGAATAGACATTGATAACTTTATTCTCTTAAACTTCGCTCTTAAGCTATCCCAATCCGCCTATATAAACCCAAACATGTCCCCATACATCAGTTCAGTTCTGAGTACGTTATCAATCGCGATAACATCGCTAAGCCCACTTCAACCTCGAAGTCCATTATCCAACCTAGCGATAATCTAAAGGCTCTAGTTCTTCCTTTATTGGAAATAATAAAACGTTTAATAATAAATAAAAAACCTCCTGAGTTCTTTTTTTTATTAAACACTCGGTCTGAATTCGTAAATATATATATAAGAGCTGCCTGTGAGCAGCACAATTACCACTATCAAAAAACATTCGCTTTGTTCACTTCAACCAACGAAGACATGTTTAATTAGAACAGTTTAAACATTCCATAACCAATACTACTATGAAACATAGTTACCCTAACCCACGACCGGTAACTGGCGCAGTCGGACTCGTCATTGGACTAGAAGAAGAGACGAGGACGAAGACCCCACGCAATGCAGATTGGAATAATATTATTAGCAAAGTAAGCATTGGAAGTGATAAATGGCAAAGTGAAAGTATAATAGATATCGAAAATACAGATGTATAAAAGTTAAGTGCATCGCATAAGTGCATCGCAAAGAATCCCGAGTGAAACAGGCGCCTATGCCCACTCGCAACGATCAACAAAGGGCCACCTAGGCTCACGGATGAAACGCCTATGCTCATCCGCAACGAAATGTTCAATCAGCAAGTGTATTCGTTAGCCGTGTTCTATTTGTTCACACGCTATCCTCTATATGGCAGTGTGAGGTGCCGAATTCATATCGGTCGAATAGTTCGCTTACATTACAGTAGCTGATGTGAGCATACATACAAAACGTAAAAAAAAATATATATATACAAACACACATATAATACATACATACACATAAATATAAGCATGTATATCAATTCGGCAGTTCTGCGCGACGACTCCGGCGCCTACCTAGCGTCGACGACGTCGCCTGGCTGGCGACAGCTAATACAGCTAAGCCGAGAAACGGTAAATGTCGTCCGATCACGGGTATTACCCAACTACTACCACAGGGTTTGCAACGGAAAAAATTAAAAAAAAAAATGTAATAAAAATTTTCGTCGCGACATCTATGGCGCCTAAGCCAGCGTCGTCGACGTCGCTGCCACAGACCACAGCTATGGTAAGGCAATATTAAAATTCTTTAGATCATTCAAGAGTTGTCCTCCAGTGAAGCAAGATCGTTGTGAAAATGTCAATTTTGTATGCAAAAACGCAAATCAAATATAAAAATATATAGTACCATTAATTGTGACACAAACATCTATACGCAAAAGACGTGAAAGTGACATTTGTAAATCCATTTAAGTGTTTACGCTAACAGTGAAACAAAGTGCACAAAGAAACTAAATCGTAAAATCGATACAAAATTCTTCGCCATTTATCACAACCAAACAACAAACCATATTACAATAAGTTAAAAATATATATATACAAATATATACACACAAAAATATATATATATTATAAAAATAAGCACACGCATAAATCTATTTATATATATATATATAATCCCATATATATAAATCCCTAAATATACTCATATATATATATATATCACCATGTATACACATACATACATATAAATTTAACGCACATATATAGATACAAATATTATATTAAGCATAGTACACTAAACACATACACATATATAATATTTCACTACATCCGCATTACGATATCTACTTTTATCATGTCAGCTAAACAAGGGAGAACCATACCTTTAACGAGAAACCTAGTTAGGGCAGCAGAAAGAGAAAGAGCAATTAGAAACTTGCAACTTATAGAACAAGAGGAAGAAGAAAACAATTTATCCCTAATAAACCAAACCACTATGACACAAAGAACCAATAGAGACGTGATGGACGAACTACAAATACCCGACGCAATAAAACTATTACCCACTTATGACGGAGACAAAGAATTACTAAACAAATTCATTACAAGAGTAGAACGAGTATTGAAGCTGATCACGAATATAGACAAGACAGCATATGGGGAATTACTATTAGGAGTAATTAGAGACAAAGTTATTGGACATGCAGAGAGAGTGTCGTTAAACTGGGATGACATTAAACAAGCCTTAACGGATAATTTTGGGGAATCGAGAAGCGAGGAAAATTTAATGGATGATCTCCGCGAGATTCCTTATAAAAAACTAGCTATTAAGAATCTATATCAGGAGATTGCAGGAATAAGAGTCGCAATGTTAAAAGTTTTAGAGAGAGATGAAACTAATATTGAAATAAGAAAAATAAAAGAAAGTTCGTATGAAAAAACTTACATACAAAAATTCATTGCAGGCTTAAAGAATCCTTTGAGATGGACAGTAAAGGCACAAAACCCTAAGACTCTCAGACAGGCTAACGAAATAGCAAAGGAGTTGAGAGATGACTACATAAGAGACAGAAATAGAGATGAGTACCACAACCCTGGAGGACGGGGACGTGGACGAGGACAATATAATAATAGTAATAGATATAATTCAGAACAACAACAATACAATAACACAACTAATAACGATGAACAACGAAACAATAATTACAAGAGAGGACGGGACAGGTCAAATGACGATAGTAATAGTAACAGAGGACAACACCAAAAGAGAGGAAGGTTTTCAGGTTCTTCGGACAGAGGACGGAATTATCAAGGATCAACTAGATCTGGAAATGGTACTAATTTTGACAGGAGCCAACAATCTGGCAGTAGTGGACACAACAATATGTTTCACACAGAAGCTAGCAACACTAATCAAACTTAAAATTTTTCAGTAAATGCCTCGGAACCACAGACTATACCGAACAATCAAGATTCGGAAAGGAACTCCTTTATGTCCAGATAAATTCACCATTTGGTAGACAGGTGAGATTCTTGATTGATACGGGATCCACTATATCTATAATTAGCCCCGAATTCGTTCAGAAAGGTACTCAACAATCACTTAGAAACCCAGTACAAATTCGAACAGTACTGAATACACACGATATTCATAATAAAATTACGTATAAGATTTTTAATGAATTTAAACAAGAGGGAGACTTTACATTACTTATATTTAAATTTCATCCATTTTTTGACGGAATATTAGGAATGGATTTCCTAACGAAAGTAGGAGCTAAAATCGATATTGAGGAAGAAAAGTTAGAAACGATAAACGCAACGATTAAGTTATTTAAAAAGGAGAAGAAATCACAAACGTCGACGTTAATACAGGGTCAAACAAAAACCTTGATAGAAATACCAGTAATAAATAAAGAAGGAGATATATACATAAACGAAATAAATATACAAGACGGATTGTCCATTACGGAAGGAATTTATAGAGCAGAAAACTACAAGACAAAAGTCGAAATAATTAACGCATCCGAACAAGATTTGACAATCACAATTAATAAACCAATAGTTGCACAGCGGTATGACAGTGAAAACTTCTGTGAGTTTTTATTTATAAATGAGATAACTGAAAAGGAAGTAAATACAGAAAAAGCAAACAAGTTAAAATGAAGAATAGAACACCTAAATAAAAAAGAAAAATTCGCGGTGATAAAACTATGCAAACAATATAGGAATTTATTTTACCAAAAAGGGGACAAATTAACAGTAACAAAGGGCGCCAACAATACAATAAAACTAACGGACGAAAACCCAATTTATGTAAGACCCTTTAGATATTCGCTGAAAGAAAATCAAGAAATCAAAAGACAGATTACAGACCTATTAGACCAGGATATTATAAAAAATAGTTATTCACCATGGAGTGCACCTGTATGGCTAGTGCCTAAAAAGGAAGACGCTTCCGGAGAAAGAAAATGTAGATTAGTTGTAGACTTCAGAAAAATCAATGAGAAAACTATTAAGGATAAGTATCCCTTACCACTTATCAGTGAGGTATTAGATTCTTTAGGCAATGCTAAATACTTTTCTTCATTAGACTTAAAGAGCGGGTATCTCCAGATAAAAATGAACCCGGGAGATATTCCAAAAACAGCGTTCACAGCGGTAGGGGGGCACTATGAGTTTATAAGAATGCCTTTCGGACTAACCAATGCCCCAGCCACCTTCCAAAGATTCATGAACAAGTTATTAGGCGAAATCATAGGAAAAAGTTGCTTAGTATATATGGACGATATCATCGTTGCAGCATCGTTGCAGCAACATATGCAGGATTTAAGAGTTGTGTTCAATAAATTAAAATCAGCTAATCTTAAAATACAACAAGATAAATCAGAGTTTTTAAAGAAAGAGTTAGAATTCTTGGGACACATAGTGACACCCGAGGGTACAAAACCTAATCCAAAAAAAATAGAGGCAATGCAAAATTTTGTCTTACCGACAACTAGGAGACAAATAAAATCATTTATAGGGCTGTTGAGTTATTATAGGAAATTTATAAAAGACTTAGCAAAAATAATAAAACCTTTGACAGTACAACTAAAAAAAAAAAAGCGGTGGAGATAACCCAAGAATTTAGATAAGCTTTTCAGTACGCAAAAACATTACTATGCAACGACCCGATTTTACAATATCCAGATTAATACAAACCGTTCTTACTAACGACAGACGCTAGTAACTACGCACTAGGAGCAGTGTTGTCACAAGGAAAAGTAGGAAATGACAAACCAGTAGCATATGCAAGTCGGACGCTAAATAGGGCTGAAGTTAATTATTCCGCTTCAGAAAAAGAAATGCTAGCCATAGTCTGGGCGATTAAAGAATTTCGACAATACTTATACGGGACAAAGTTTACGATTTATACAGATCACCAGCCCTTAATTTATTTAAATAATATAAAAAATAACGCTAAACTAATAAGGTGGAGACTACAGTTAACGGAGTACGAATATGATATCGTTTATAAGAAAGGCAAATTTAATACTAACGCAGATGCATTAAGATGCAAGTCGAAACATTTGTAAATGAAAGTGAGTCAGTAGAAGCAGTCAACGGGGATGACCCTGGGGATTCAGGAAAAATCGCGAAAATAACGGAAAAACCAATAAACGATTTTAAGATGCAATTAATTTTGAAAATAGGAGAAATTGTAGACAAGATAACTGAAACACCTTTTAAAAACAAAATAAGGATAACATTCGTACAGCCACAATATACGGACGACAATATATTAAAAATACTTAAGGACACCTTAAAATCAGGAAGGCTTTGTGCGATTATGACAAGCAACGATATATTCAACAGAATATTTATGATATATAAGGATAACTTCGAAAAAAAGGGTTGTAAAATTATTCGTGCGACACTGTTCCTCAAAGAGGTGTTAAACCCTGAAGAACAAAATTCCATATTAATAAAAGATCACGAAAATAGTAATCACAGGGGAATAGATGAGACCATATTGCATCTAAGAAGATTGTATTATTTCCCAAGATTAAAAGAAGTTGTAACAAAAATAAATAATAATTGTGACATTTGTCAGACTATGAAATACGACAGAAACCCTTAGAAACTTAAATTTCAAGTACCTCAAATACCAGCATTACCGCTACAGATAGTTCATATAGATTTGTATTTTATTAACAGCGCAATTATTTTAACAATCATAGACAAGTTTTCTAAGTTTGCAGCAGCATACACAATCCAGAATAGAAATACCATTACTATTATTACGGAATTGAAAAAATTCCGAACAATCAAGATTCGGAAAGGAACTCCTTTATGTCCAGATAAATTCACCATTTGGTAGACAGGTGAGATTCTTGATTGATACGGGATCCACTATATCTATAATTAGCCCCGAATTCGTTCAGAAAGGTACTCAACAATCACTTAGAAACCCAGTACAAATTCGAACAGTACTGAATACACACGATATTCATAATAAAATTACGTATAAGATTTTTAATGAATTTAAACAAGAGGGAGACTTTACATTACTTATATTTAAATTTCATCCATTTTTTGACGGAATATTAGGAATGGATTTCCTAACGAAAGTAGGAGCTAAAATCGATATTGAGGAAGAAAAGTTAGAAACGATAAACGCAACGATTAAGTTATTTAAAAAGGAGAAGAAATCACAAACGTCGACGTTAATACAGGGTCAAACAAAAACCTTGATAGAAATACCAGTAATAAATAAAGAAGGAGATATATACATAAACGAAATAAATATACAAGACGGATTGTCCATTACGGAAGGAATTTATAGAGCAGAAAACTACAAGACAAAAGTCGAAATAATTAACGCATCCGAACAAGATTTGACAATCACAATTAATAAACCAATAGTTGCACAGCGGTATGACAGTGAAAACTTCTGTGAGTTTTTATTTATAAATGAGATAACTGAAAAGGAAGTAAATACAGAAAAAGCAAACAAGTTAAAATTAAGAATAGAACACCTAAATAAAAAAGAAAAATTCGCGGTGATAAAACTATGCAAACAATATAGGAATTTATTTTACCAAAAAGGGGACAAATTAACAGTAAAAAAGGGCGCCAACAATACAATAAAACTAACGGACGAAAACCCAATTTATGTAAGACCCTTTAGATATTCGCTGAAAGAAAATCAAGAAATCAAAAGACAGATTACAGACCTATTAGACCAGGATATTATAAAAAATAGTTATTCACCATGGAGTGCACCTGTATGGCTAGTGCCTAAAAAGGAAGACGCTTCCGGAGAAAGAAAATGTAGATTAGTTGTAGACTTCAGAAAAATCAATGAGAAAACTATTAAGGATAAGTATCCCTTACCACTTATCAGTGAGGTATTAGATTCTTTAGGCAATGCTAAATACTTTTCTTCATTAGACTTAAAGAGCGGGTATCTCCAGATAAAAATGAACCCGGGAGATATTCCAAAAACAGCGTTCACAGCGGTAGGGGGGCACTATGAGTTTATAAGAATGCCTTTCGGACTAACCAATGCCCCAGCCACCTTCCAAAGATTCATGAACAAGTTATTAGGCGAAATCATAGGAAAAAGTTGCTTAGTATATATGGACGATATCATCGTTGCAGCATCGTTGCAGCAACATATGCAGGATTTAAGAGTTGTGTTCAATAAATTAAAATCAGCTAATCTTAAAATACAACAAGATAAATCAGAGTTTTTAAAGAAAGAGTTAGAATTCTTGGGACACATAGTGACACCCGAGGGTACAAAACCTAATCCAAAAAAAATAGAGGCAATGCAAAATTTTGTCTTACCGACAACTAGGAGACAAATAAAATCATTTATAGGGCTGTTGAGTTATTATAGGAAATTTATAAAAGACTTAGCAAAAATAATAAAACCTTTGACAGTACAACTAAAAAAAAAAAGCGGTGGAGATAACCCAAGAATTTAGATAAGCTTTTCAGTACGCAAAAACATTACTATGCAACGACCCGATTTTACAATATCCAGATTAAGACAAACCGTTCTTACTAACGACAGACGCTAGTAACTACGCACTAGGAGCAGTGTTGTCACAAGGAAAAGTAGGAAATGACAAACCAGTAGCATATGCAAGTCGGACGCTAAATAGGGCTGAAGTTAATTATTCCGCTTCAGAAAAAGAAATGCTAGCCATAGTCTGGGCGGTTAAAGAATTTCGACAATACTTATACGGGACAAAGTTTACGATTTATACAGATCACCAGCCCTTAATTTATTTAAATAATATAAAAAATAACGCTAAACTAATAAGGTGGAGACTACAGTTAACGGAGTACGAATATGATATCGTTTATAAGAAAGGCAAATTTAATACTAACGCAGATGCATTAAGATGCAAGTCGAAACATTTGTAAATGAAAGTGAGTCAGTAGAAGCAGTCAACGGGGATGACCCTGGGGATTCAGGAAAAATCGCGAAAATAACGGAAAAACCAATAAACGATTTTAAGATGCAATTAATTTTGAAAATAGGAGAAATTGTAGACAAGATAACTGAAACACCTTTTAAAAACAAAATAAGGATAACATTCGTACAGCCACAATATACGGACGACAATATATTAAAAATACTTAAGGACACCTTAAAATCAGGAAGGCTTTGTGCGATTATGACAAGCAACGATATATTCAACAGAATATTTATGATATATAAGGATAACTTCGAAAAAAAGGGTTGTAAAATTATTCGTGCGACACTGTTCCTCAAAGAGGTGTTAAACCCTGAAGAACAAAATTCCATATTAATAAAAGATCACGAAAATAGTAATCACAGGGGAATAGATGAGACCATATTGCATCTAAGAAGATTGTATTATTTCCCAAGATTAAAAGAAGTTGTAACAAAAATAAATAATAATTGTGACATTTGTCAGACTATGAAATACGACAGAAACCCTTAGAAACTTAAATTTCAAGTACCTCAAATACCAGCATTACCGCTACAGATAGTTCATATAGATTTGTATTTTATTAACAGCGCAATTATTTTAACAATCATAGACAAGTTTTCTAAGTTTGCAGCAGCATACACAATCCAGAATAGAAATACCATTACTATTATTACGGAATTGAAAAAATTCCGAACAATCAAGATTCGGAAAGGAACTCCTTTATGTCCAGATAAATTCACCATTTGGTAGACAGGTGAGATTCTTGATTGATACGGGATCCACTATATCTATAATTAGCCCCGAATTCGTTCAGAAAGGTACTCAACAATCACTTAGAAACCCAGTACAAATTCGAACAGTACTGAATACACACGATATTCATAATAAAATTACGTATAAGATTTTTAATGAATTTAAACAAGAGGGAGACTTTACATTACTTATATTTAAATTTCATCCATTTTTTGACGGAATATTAGGAATGGATTTCCTAACGAAAGTAGGAGCTAAAATCGATATTGAGGAAGAAAAGTTAGAAACGATAAACGCAACGATTAAGTTATTTAAAAAGGAGAAGAAATCACAAACGTCGACGTTAATACAGGGTCAAACAAAAACCTTGATAGAAATACCAGTAATAAATAAAGAAGGAGATATATACATAAACGAAATAAAT
This sequence comes from Drosophila sechellia, assembly GCF_004382195.2. Taxonomy (NCBI): domain Eukaryota; kingdom Metazoa; phylum Arthropoda; class Insecta; order Diptera; family Drosophilidae; genus Drosophila; species Drosophila sechellia. Next base: position 20,058 of record NW_022611393.1, read on the forward strand.
ATACAAGACGGATTGTCCATTACGGAAGGAATTTATAGAGCAGAAAACTACAAGACAAAAGTCGAAATAATTAACGCATCCGAACAAGATTTGACAATCACAATTAATAAACCAATAGTTGCACAGCGGTATGACAGTGAAAACTTCTGTGAGTTTTTATTTATAAATGAGATAACTGAAAAGGAAGTAAATACAGAAAAAGCAAACAAGTTAAAATTAAGAATAGAACACCTAAATAAAAAAGAAAAATTCGCGGTGATAAAACTATGCAAACAATATAGGAATTTATTTTACCAAAAAGGGGACAAATTAACAGTAAAAAAGGGCGCCAACAATACAATAAAACTAACGGACGAAAACCCAATTTATGTAAGACCCTTTAGATATTCGCTGAAAGAAAATCAAGAAATCAAAAGACAGATTACAGACCTATTAGACCAGGATATTATAAAAAATAGTTATTCACCATGGAGTGCACCTGTATGGCTAGTGCCTAAAAAGGAAGACGCTTCCGGAGAAAGAAAATGTAGATTAGTTGTAGACTTCAGAAAAATCAATGAGAAAACTATTAAGGATAAGTATCCCTTACCACTTATCAGTGAGGTATTAGATTCTTTAGGCAATGCTAAATACTTTTCTTCATTAGACTTAAAGAGCGGGTATCTCCAGATAAAAATGAACCCGGGAGATATTCCAAAAACAGCGTTCACAGCGGTAGGGGGGCACTATGAGTTTATAAGAATGCCTTTCGGACTAACCAATGCCCCAGCCACCTTCCAAAGATTCATGAACAAGTTATTAGGCGAAATCATAGGAAAAAGTTGCTTAGTATATATGGACGATATCATCGTTGCAGCATCGTTGCAGCAACATATGCAGGATTTAAGAGTTGTGTTCAATAAATTAAAATCAGCTAATCTTAAAATACAACAAGATAAATCAGAGTTTTTAAAGAAAGAGTTAGAATTCTTGGGACACATAGTGACACCCGAGGGTACAAAACCTAATCCAAAAAAAATAGAGGCAATGCAAAATTTTGTCTTACCGACAACTAGGAGACAAATAAAATCATTTATAGGGCTGTTGAGTTATTATAGGAAATTTATAAAAGACTTAGCAAAATAATAAAACCTTTGACAGTACAACTAAAAAAAAAAGCGGTGGAGATAACCCAAGAATTTAGATAAGCTTTTCAGTACGCAAAAACATTACTATGCAACGACCCGATTTTACAATATCCAGATTAAGACAAACCGTTCTTACTAACGACAGACGCTAGTAACTACGCACTAGGAGCAGTGTTGTCACAAGGAAAAGTAGGAAATGACAAACCAGTAGCATATGCAAGTCGGACGCTAAATAGGGCTGAAGTTAATTATTCCGCTTCAGAAAAAGAAATGCTAGCCATAGTCTGGGCGGTTAAAGAATTTCGACAATACTTATACGGGACAAAGTTTACGATTTATACAGATCACCAGCCCTTAATTTATTTAAATAATATAAAAAATAACGCTAAACTAATAAGGTGGAGACTACAGTTAACGGAGTACGAATATGATATCGTTTATAAGAAAGGCAAATTTAATACTAACGCAGATGCATTAAGATGCAAGTCGAAACATTTGTAAATGAAAGTGAGTCAGTAGAAGCAGTCAACGGGGATGACCCTGGGGATTCAGGAAAAATCGCGAAAATAACGGAAAAACCAATAAACGATTTTAAGATGCAATTAATTTTGAAAATAGGAGAAATTGTAGACAAGATAACTGAAACACCTTTTAAAAACAAAATAAGGATAACATTCGTACAGCCACAATATACGGACGACAATATATTAAAAATACTTAAGGACACCTTAAAATCAGGAAGGCTTTGTGCGATTATGACAAGCAACGATATATTCAACAGAATATTTATGATATATAAGGATAACTTCGAAAAAAAGGGTTGTAAAATTATTCGTGCGACACTGTTCCTCAAAGGGGTGTTAAACCCTGAAGAACAAAATTCCATATTAATAAAAGATCACGAAAATAGTAATCACAGGGGAATAGATGAGACCATATTGCATCTAAGAAGATTGTATTATTTCCCAAGATTAAAAGAAGTTGTAACAAAAATAAATAATAATTGTGACATTTGTCAGACTATGAAATACGACAGAAACCCTTAGAAACTTAAATTTCAAGTACCTCAAATACCAGCATTACCGCTACAGATAGTTCATATAGATTTGTATTTTATTAACAGCGCAATTATTTTAACAATCATAGACAAGTTTTCTAAGTTTGCAGCAGCATACACAATCCAGAATAGAAATACCATTACTATTATTACGGAATTGAAAAAATTCCGAACAATCAAGATTCGGAAAGGAACTCCTTTATGTCCAGATAAATTCACCATTTGGTAGACAGGTGAGATTCTTGATTGATACGGGATCCACTATATCTATAATTAGCCCCGAATTCGTTCAGAAAGGTACTCAACAATCACTTAGAAACCCAGTACAAATTCGAACAGTACTGAATACACACGATATTCATAATAAAATTACGTATAAGATTTTTAATGAATTTAAACAAGAGGGAGACTTTACATTACTTATATTTAAATTTCATCCATTTTTTGACGGAATATTAGGAATGGATTTCCTAACGAAAGTAGGAGCTAAAATCGATATTGAGGAAGAAAAGTTAGAAACGATAAACGCAACGATTAAGTTATTTAAAAAGGAGAAGAAATCACAAACGTCGACGTTAATACAGGGTCAAACAAAAACCTTGATAGAAATACCAGTAATAAATAAAGAAGGAGATATATACATAAACGAAATAAATATACAAGACGGATTGTCCATTACGGAAGGAATTTATAGAGCAGAAAACTACAAGACAAAAGTCGAAATAATTAACGCATCCGAACAAGATTTGACAATCACAATTAATAAACCAATAGTTGCACAGCGGTATGACAGTGAAAACTTCTGTGAGTTTTTATTTATAAATGAGATAACTGAAAAGGAAGTAAATACAGAAAAAGCAAACAAGTTAAAATTAAGAATAGAACACCTAAATAAAAAAGAAAAATTCGCGGTGATAAAACTATGCAAACAATATAGGAATTTATTTTACCAAAAAGGGGACAAATTAACAGTAACAAAGGGCGCCAACAATACAATAAAACTAACGGACGAAAACCCAATTTATGTAAGACCCTTTAGATATTCGCTGAAAGAAAATCAAGAAATCAAAAGACAGATTACAGACCTATTAGACCAGGATATTATAAAAAATAGTTATTCACCATGGAGTGCACCTGTATGGCTAGTGCCTAAAAAGGAAGACGCTTCCGGAGAAAGAAAATGTAGATTAGTTGTAGACTTCAGAAAAATCAATGAGAAAACTATTAAGGATAAGTATCCCTTACCACTTATCAGTGAGGTATTAGATTCTTTAGGCAATGCTAAATACTTTTCTTCATTAGACTTAAAGAGCGGGTATCTCCAGATAAAAATGAACCCGGGAGATATTCCAAAAACAGCGTTCACAGCGGTAGGGGGCACTATGAGTTTATAAGAATGCCTTTCGGACTAACCAATGCCCCAGCCACCTTCCAAAGATTCATGAACAAGTTATTAGGCGAAATCATAGGAAAAGTTGCTTAGTATATATGGACGATATCATCGTTGCAGCAACATATGCAGGATTTAAGAGTTGTGTTCAATAAATTAAAATCAGCTAATCTTAAAATACAACAAGATAAATCAGAGTTTTTAAAGAAAGAGTTAGAATTCTTGGGACACATAGTGACACCCGAGGGTACAAAACCTAATCCAAAAAAAATAGAGGCAATGCAAAATTTTGTCTTACCGACAACTAGGAGACAAATAAAATCATTTATAGGGCTGTTGAGTTATTATAGGAAATTTATAAAAGACTTAGCAAAAATAATAAAACCTTTGACAGTCCAACTAAAAAAAAAAAAGCGGTGGAGATAACCCAAGAATTTAGATAAGCTTTTCAGTACGCAAAAACATTACTATGCAACGACCCGATTTTACAATATCCAGATTAAGACAAACCGTTCTTACTAACGACAGACGCTAGTAACTACGCACTAGGAGCAGTGTTGTCACAAAAGTAGGAAATGACAAACCAGTAGCATATGCAAGTCGGACGCTAAATAGGGCTGAAGTTAATTATTCCGCTTCAGAAAAAGAAATGCTAGCCATAGTCTGGGCGGTTAAAGAATTTCGACAATACTTATACGGGACAAAGTTTACGATTTATACAGATCACCAGCCCTTAATTTATTTAAATAATATAAAAAATAACGCTAAACTAATAAGGTGGAGACTACAGTTAACGGAGTACGAATATGATATCGTTTATAAGAAAGGCAAATTTAATACTAACGCAGATGCATTAAGATGCAAGTCGAAACATTTGTAAATGAAAGTGAGTCAGTAGAAGCAGTCAACGGGGATGACCCTGGGGATTCAGGAAAAATCGCGAAAATAACGGAAAAACCAATAAACGATTTTAAGATGCAATTAATTTTGAAAATAGGAGAAATTGTAGACAAGATAACTGAAACACCTTTTAAAAACAAAATAAGGATAACATTCGTACAGCCACAATATACGGACGACAATATATTAAAAATACTTAAGGACACCTTAAAATCAGGAAGGCTTTGTGCGATTATGACAAGAAACGATATATTCAACAGAATATTTATGATATATAAGGATAACTTCGAAAAAAAGGGTTGTAAAATTATTCGTGCGACACTGTTCCTCAAAGAGGTGTTAAACCCTGAAGAACAAAATTCCATATTAATAAAAGATCACGAAAATAGTAATCACAGGGGAATAGATGAGACCATATTGCATCTAAGAAGATTGTATTATTTCCCAAGATTAAAAGAAGTTGTAACAAAAATAAATAATAATTGTGACATTTGTCAGACTATGAAATACGACAGAAACCCTTAGAAACTTAAATTTCAAGTACCTCAAATACCAGCATTACCGCTACAGATAGTTCACATAGATTTGTATTTTATTAACAGCGCAATTATTTTAACAATCATAGACAAGTTTTCTAAGTTTGCAGCAGCATACACAATCCAGAATAGAAATACCATTACTATTATTACGGAATTGAAAAAATTCGTTTTAAATTATGGGTTACCTCAACTAATTATTTGTGATCAGGGGGCAGAATTTAACTCTAAACTATTCAAAGATTTTTGTAAACAATATAACATGCAACTTCATTTTACTTCATTCCAGCAGTCTAGTAGTAATTCCACAGTAGAAAGACTACATTCCACTCTGACGGAAACGTACAGAATAATTTATAAAGTAAAAAAAGACCATAAAATAAACTGTGACCACGAAGAAATACTAACCGAAACCTTAGTAACCTACAACAATGCAATACATTCGGCAACAAAATTGACACCATTCGAATTATTTACAGGAAAGACCCATGTATTCAATAGAAGAGTAGAGTACTCAGATGAACACGATTATTTACAGAAACTTAACGAATTTAAGACAAAATTATACACCCAAGTTCAAACAGAAATTACAGCAAAGGCCATAGAGAGAAATCAGAAACAGAATGAAACAAGGACAGACCCACTACCACTAACAGCAGAAGATATAGTATTTAGAAAAGAAAATAGAAGAAATAAGATAACGCCAAGATTTTCTAAGCATATAGTTAGAACAGACCACGGATTAACGTTTGAAACGAAAAAAGGACAAAAAGTTCATAAAGAAAAAATAAAAAGAAAATTTAAAGATAGACAAACAGTTTAGAACAAAAATAAAATAAATAAAATAAAGATATAAAATACAAACAATGCTGCGCAGCATTCGTTTATCTTTGGAAGCGCAGCCGTTCTTGTAAACATCCTAAAGCCTGACCTAAGCAGATTTGACTGCCCTCTTTCAACGCTACCTAATCTTAAGAACCCAAGAGCGAGGCTCTCCCGAAATACAAATATTGTTCAAATACTGAGGCTTCTCCTCAATCCAAAGATCCAAAGAATAAAGTCGTGAAACTATTTCTCCTAAAAACTATTTTTTATTTCTTGGCGTTGTCCTTAGTCAACTGACGTAATATCCCGTTCGACTCAAAAATAAAACAACAATTTTACTGGCGCAGTCGGTAGGATACAAAAGTATCCGAAAAAAGAACCTTCGAGTGGAAAATAAGTTAAATTTTATAGTCCAGTGCTCGAAACATCTCCCAAAATAAATTCGTGAAAACTCTTCACTTGGATAATAATTCCAATTCGGTTATCCAATAATAAGTGAAAGTGAAATACGAAACAAAAACATTAAGTCCAAAGGCAACTAAGTTTTAAAACCAACATATAAAAATAAAAAATAAAAACAATATAGAATTTTAATAATACCACACAAAAATTTACAAAAAAAAAAAAAAACAAGTGAAACTAGAAAGCTTAAAAATAATAATAACATTGAATCCGAAACAAGACAAAAAAATAAAACACAAAATTTAAAAATTTTACAATAAAAATGTCACAACCAATTATTGCCGCACCCCAAATTGTTGCGCTGAGCGACATCAACCTTGCCGAAGCCCGTCGGCAGCTTAATGACATTATGCCATTCAAGGGTGATCCAGAAACCCTTCACACCTTTATCAGCAGAGTGGATTACGTAATTTCGCTCTACCAAACAAATGATGTCCGACATCAGAGGATTCTACTGGGAGCCATCAAAAGGAACTTGGACGGACAGATTACACGATCTTTGGGACTTCCGAACATCGAAGATTGGCCTACCCTTAAAGCAAGACTCATCGCGGAATTTAAAATTCAAACACCAAACTACAAACTTCTGGAGAACTTCAGGGAGACACCATACAGAGGAAGCCTAAGAGCATTCTGCGAAGCGGAAAGACGACGTCAATTACTAATTTCGAAACTACACCTGGAAGGTAACCAATCGGATTTTCTTATTTATATTCAGGCTATTAAAGAATCTATTAAGATACTGATAAGGAAACTACCAATACAATTATTCACTATTTTAGCCCATCACGATATTACAGACTTAAGATCCTTAATTACCATTCCACAAAATGAGGGAATTTATGAAGAACACATTAATTTTGAATTTTATGAAAACCCAGAATATCGTAATAAAAATTCAAATTCTAATCAGAATTCGAAAGCACAAAAATTCAATACAAATGTTCAAACTCAAAATCGACCAAGTTACTCACAATATTCCCAACCCTTCCAACCTAATTTTAATCAATACATTCAACCATTTAGACCTAGCTATACACAGCAGATGACTAACAACCCACCCATGTGGCACGCACCTAATTATTTCAGACCCAACCAATACATAAACCCACAACCCATTATTCAAAAAAATCATTTCCAACAATATCCCAACAAAGCCCCAAATCCCCAAACAACGCATTTTAGAGGAAATACATACCCTCGACTACAACAACCCTCTACATATAAAAATACTAACTTCCCGATTACTAAACGACTAAGACCATCGGACAGTGAACAAACTAAAATGTCTATTGACGAAATTAGATTCCAAGACGCGCATGAATTCGAACAAGTCCAACCTAATTATTACGAGCAACAGTATTATAACCAAAATCAATACAATCCGTATCAAAATCATAGCTTCATTAATGAAGGGCAACAACAAGTCCAATCTGTACAAATTAATAACAAACAAAACCAAAATAATTCTGAACTAAACGAAAATTTTCGGTTAACAGCCCCGGAAAATACGAATACATAAAAAAATTATACAAAGGGCGCTCATACAAATGCCTTCTAGACACAGGATCAACAATTAATATGATCAATGAAAATATATTTTGTCTTCCCATTCAAAATAGTAGATGTGAAGTTTTAACATCAAATGGCCCTATTACCTTGAACGACTTTATTGTGTTACCCAGAAATAGTATTTTCAAAAAAACCGAACCATTTTATGTGCACAGATTTTCTAATAATTACGATATGCTAATTGGCAGAAAATTGTTGAAAAATGCTCAATCAGTTATTAATTACAAAAATGACACAGTTACCCTTTTTGATCAAACATACAAATTAATCACTTCAGAATCCGAAAGAAACCAAAATTTATATATCCAAAGGACACCAGAATCAATTGCAAGCTCAGATCAGGAATCAATAAAAAAATTAGATTTTTCACAGTTTCGATTATATCACCTAAATCAGGAGGAAACTTTTAAGTTAAAAGGCTTATTAAATAAATTTAGAAATCTTGAATATAAGGAGGGAGAAAAATTAACATTTACAAATACAATTAAACACGTACTAAATACGACACATAACTCCCCGATTTATTCGAAACAATACCCACTTGCGCAAACACACGAAATCGAAGTCGATAACACTTTATTACACTTTACATACGAATGATCATTGTAATAATTGCACTAATTTTGTTGTACTTATATTTAAGATATGTATCATTTAAACCATTTATGATGCTGTATGCAAAACTTAAAATAAGAAAAAATCAAAATCAAAACACACCACAACAAACAGAAATAGAAGAAACTCCATTTCCCACACTATATCCATCAATCCCAGCCCAAGTATAGGCTTCTCTTTAAGGGAAGGGGAGTGACGTATTTGGGTGGTCCAAACCAGCCACTTCTATTATTTCAAAGAAAACAGTAATGCACTCCAGTATTTTTCCATAAATACTGCAGCGCAGCCGTTCTTGTAAACATTCTAAAGCCTGACCTAAGCAGATTTGACTGCCCTCTTTCAACGCTACCTAATCTTAAGAACGCAAGAGCGAGGCTCTCCCGAAATACAAATATTGTTCAAATACTGAGGCTTCTCCTCAATCCAATTTGCATTTGATTTTTAGTCTTAAGCTGAGATCCAAAGAATAAAGTCGTGAAACTATTTCTCCTAAAAACTATTTTTTATTTCTTGGCGTTGTCCTTAGTCAACTGACGGGACATTAGTTCGACTCAAAAATAAAACAACAATTTTACTATATATATAAGAGCTGCCTGTGAGCAGCACAATTACCACTATCAAAAAACATTCGCTTTGTTCACTTCAACCAACGAAGACATGTTTAATTAGAACAGTTTAAACATTCCATAACCAATACTACTATGAAACATAGTTACCCTAACCCACGACCGGTAACTCGCGCAGCCTCCAGACACGACCCAGCCCAGACGAGCTTTTTGAAGCAGGGGCAGTCCTGGCAACAACTTTATCTGACCTACGCACAGCAGCTCATAAAACAGGCTAGCTCCTATTAACAGGTCAACACGCTGAGCTTTATGAAATTCCGGGTCGGCGAGCTGCAGGTTTTCTGGAATCTTCCAGTCCCCAATGTCCACATTAATTCTTGGCTGGCGATCCGTGATATTGGGAGCGATAACTGCTATTATGCTCGTTGAGAAATCCGAAGTGACAGACCGAATCGAAATTCCTACCGAGAATCCATCAGTCGCGAAATTGGAATCCCCGATTCCAGTGACGGAGCCGGACGACCTCGACCTCTTAAGTTGCAGTTGATTTGCAAACCGAGAGGTGATCAAGTGCCGTTGAGAGCCAGAATCCAACAAGGCCCTGCAGGGAACGAACAGTCCCGACCGATTCTGCACTAGAACGGTTGCAGTGGCTAGTAGCACAGGGTCACTACCGAGATCCTGGGCAATTAGAACAGAAGAAGTCGAAAGCGGGGCAGAAGGCTCAGTGTGGGAGCTTGAAGACACCGGAACATGTGGCTGCGAGGAAGGCGGATCATCTAGATGGAGCAGCGTATGATGCCTGATTCCACAGGTGCGGCAGCGGCTCGATCTGCATTGCCGTAGCTGATGACCTGTCTTTAGGCAATTTAGGCAAAGTGCTAGTCTCTTTGCCTCGCGCAGCCGATCTACTGGCGCTCTGCACTATGGCAAAGCATGCAACCAAGAGAAATTTGGGTGGTAGCAACTAGTGTCGAACGATCTCTGCCCACCTGAACGCCTGGCGCATAGGTTGCCATGGCGCAATCCACGGCCTCCAAAGTCCTACATCGCTGCTCCAGGAATGCAGCCATCGATTCCCACGACGGAATAAGGTTGGCAAAGACCGGATCCTCCAGGCGCTCCTCCCACTTAGCTTGGCTCACCGCATCCAGCTTTTGCAGCAGCACTTGCACTATGATGCAGCCAGCGATTTGCTCAGTGGTGCCCAAACCCTTCAACGCACGAATGTGAGCGTTAAACTTGTCCGACAATTCCCGAAGCGATGCCACTGACCCATTCCGTACTACCTTTAAGCCCAGAATCTCGGTGATGTGCGCCTGAAAAGCGAGACGCCGGTTATCAAACCTTTTTTGAAGAAACTCTAAAGCCGCTTCGTAATTGCTGTTTGAAATCTCCAATGATCGGAAAGTTTCCAGCGCTGAATCCTCAAACATGACCGCAAATGTTGAAATTTCTCAATGTTGGAGACTTCCGGATGGCTGTCGATTATGCTCGTGAACACGGAGTAAAAATACGCCCAGTTTGCGTAGCCTCCGCAAAACGTTGGCAGCTGCACGGGCGGCAACGGCATCGGCCGCGGCTGCGTTTGAGGACCACTACACTGGTGGGGCACAACACCTTCCGCAAGCGTTGAGTGCGGCGCGAAATGCACATTGCGTTTGGCTATTTCCGCGCGCACACTAGCCTTGAATTCAACGATGAATTCATCAAAAGACTCGCTCATTTCAATGCCAATTTCGTCGAAATCCAATTCCTCCAGTTCTGTATGCAGAACATTGAAGGCACTTTGCAGCTCATCAATCTGCTCCAGCCTCACCGTAAGAGTGGATTCGTCGTATCCGCTAAGCGTCTCATTAGACAGCGACTTTTGCAGCCTCTGCAACCTGCTGAACAGCGCATTGGCTTTGCGCTTCAAAAAGGTCACCCTGTTTTTTTCACCTTCAGCGGGCATCGCAACAAATCGCCTTTGATTCGGTTCAGCGGGAAGATGAGCACAAAATAGATGCCGAAAATGCAAGCGGGGTCAATGCACGCAACGATATGTGTAGCAATGTTTGTATGTACGCAATGCTAGCTCGCTTAAACACACCGAAATCTCCACTCACTTGTCCAACCGATTGCGATTTAATGTATTTATATTTATTTATAAACGGGATAAGTGCATTAATTAATGCATGCAAATTAACACAATCACGTCGGGGTCACCAATGTTTAGCTATTGAGCTTTTTCAATAGCTGTTGCGAATAATAAAAAACCGAAGAAAGTTTGTTTTTATGACGACAGCTTTTATTTGCGAATTCTTTAAGGCAGCTAAGGCCTAAGCTAAGTCTTTTCCGAAACACGACGAAATGGCAATTGGCGGGCAGGCAGCCGAAATGCAGCGCCCAAGCTTAACGTAGGTAGCTAACAACAACAAACAAGGGATGAGAGCCGTACAGATAAATGCGTGCGAGAGCAGCGGTTTGCACTATGGGCATCGCAACTGCTACCACTGACTAATTTGGCTTAAATATTAACAAGTATGAGATTAGTCTACTGCACAGTTTTGGCGGCTGCATGACCCAACAATAATATAATATAATATAATAAAATATAATATAATGTAATGTAAATATAATGTAATATAATGTAATATAATATAATATAATATAATATAATATAATATAATATAATACAATACAATATAATATATTATAATATAATATAATATAATTATAATATAATATAATATAATATAATATAATATAAAATAATATAATATATTACAATATAATATAATATAATATAATATAATAATATAATATAATATAATATAATATAATATAATACAATACAATATAATATAATATAATATAATATAATAAAATATAATATAATATAATATAATATAATATAATATAAATAATATAATATAATATAATATAATATAAAATAATATAATATAATATAATATAATATAATTAAATATAATATAATATAATATAATATAATTAATATAATATAATATATTATAATATAATATAATATATATAATATAATATAATATAATATAATATAATATAATATAATATAATATAATATAATATAATATAATATAATATAATATAATATAATATAATATAATATAATATAATATAATATAATATAATATAATATAATATAATATAATATAATATAATATAATATAATATAATATAATAATATAATATAATATAATATAATATAATAATATAATATAATATAATATAATATAATATAATATAATATAATATAATATAATATAATATAATATAATATAATATAATATAATATAATATAATATAATATAATATAATATAATATAATATAATGTATTGTAATATAATATAATATATTATAATATAATATATTATTATATAATATAATATAATGTAATGTAATATAATATAATATATTATAATATAATATATTATAATATAATATAATACAATATAATATAATTTAATTTAATATTTTATTATTAAATGATTATCATAAGTAATCTTTTAACGTAATATTTATTATTTTTTCATAAAAATTTTATTATTTTAATGTCATCAGAATTTTCTTTAAAAAATTAAATATTTCGGTTGTTATAATTGATTGGTCTTTCCGTTAATGAAATATAATTTTGGTTATCTTCATATCTATTATGTCGGTAATTTGCATGTTTAGTGGTAATTTATAGGCAAAATGTACAGTTCGTCCGCCTTCTAGCAGAGTCTATTCAGCTATTCCAGATGAAGCCAACGCTAGAGCATCATCATTGCCAAAAGCAATGAAATTAAAAACGTTTTTCCGGTTCCTTCAGGAGTATCAAGGAAATAAATTCCACCAGATCAACTCTTCACAGCTTCTATATAAGTGTCGTACGCAAATCTTTGTTGTTGATTTAATTGTGGGACATTTGTACGAACTGTTTCGGCCAATTATTCAATGTCGTACTGATGTTCTCTTTGCAACTCGTGGTTTAATGCATCGTGCATATGATGCATAAGATAAAAATTGACTGTCCATTTTATTTAGAAAACGTTTGTATAGGAAATAGAAAAATTCTGTTTCGAGGATTTTCCAGGCTATTTTTGGAACCTTCCCTTTTAAACCTTCCCTAGACCTCCACGAATAATTCAAGACCAAGGTGAGATAAATTCGTTCAGCCGTTCTCGAGTTATACTATATTATATGATATTATATTAATTTATAATTATTATTATATTATATTTTTTTACGTTTACTTACCAAATCATCTGGTCGGAAGACGATTATCCTGTACCTTTGCTTTCCTGCCGTCTTCCACGCCCTTTTCTGTAACAGTGGGATCAGCAATCCATCCTGAAACGCGTGGCTTGACACTTTGTAGGTGTTGTGCAAGAATATTCTCTTAATGTGTTAGTTGAATATATCTACAATAAATGAATGATACAGAAATTTCTAGTAAATCTCCATGAAATTGATAAATAAATAATAAAGACAGGACTTAAAATTTTACTAAAACTAAGCTTACAAATAAATCCTGTGAATTCGGGAACTACTATAGACTATAGATATTAAATATATAACTATAAATTATTTATCAGGATTTTTAGACGAGTCGATCTGGCCATGCCCTTCTGCCTTTCCGTGTAAGCGATGTGATTCCGGGAACTTTAAAACCTTGAAAGTTAAGATTAAGCATGTAGATTCTAAATACTTTTTTTTAAGATTTCTTACCAAATCATCATACCTTTTGCTTTCCTGCCGAATCCATCCTGAAACGTAAGGCTTGGCCCTTATACCCGTTGTTTGTAGAGTTACTATCAGTAGTCGAATCAATCTGCCCTTGTCTGGCTGACCTTCTGTCTGTCCATCAGTCTGTGTGAACGTCTCGATCTCAAGAACTATAAAAGCAAGATGGTTGAGAATAAGAATACAGAATCTAGATTCATAGACGCAGCGCAAGATTGTTGACCCACATTGGCATGCCCAGAGCCCGTACAAAACTATATTTTCATACTTTTATCAGTATACGCCCACTATCACGCCCCAAAAGCGAACTAAACTGCCACGCCCTCGCTTTCGAACATTTTTCTATTATATTATACATATTTTTATTATTTTATTATATTATATTATTTTATTTTATATTATGTCTATGTTCACAAGTACTATTAAACATGTCATCCAGATTCAACATGAAGATCCAGTATACCGTAAACCCTTCAAGTACCCCCAAAGCGTTGACCAAGAAGCCAACAAACAAATCAAAGAAATGATAAAACAAGAGATCGTTCGCAAATCAAAATCCTATTCGCAAATACTGTTCTCCTATTTGGGTGGTCCCCAAGAAGGCAGACGCCTCTGGGAAACAAAAATTCATGTTGGTAGTCCATTAAAGGAATCTATATGAGATAACTGTTAATGACAAATATCCCAAAAAAAATGCTCCAGCTACTTTTTAGAGAGTATGAATAATCTTCTAAAAGATTTGATCTACAAAGATTGTTTACTCTATTCAGACGATATTATTGTTTATTCCACTTCATTGAATGAGCACATTTTATCTCTAATGAAAGTCTTTTAGAAACTGAGAGAAGCCAACTTGAAACTGCAGCTAGATAAATGTGAATTCACGAAGAAAGAAACTGAATTCCTAGGGCACATTGTTACAAAAAATGGGATCAAACCAAACCCGAACCAAACCAAAGCAATCACAAACTTTCCACTACCTAAGACACCTAAGCAAATAAAATAATTTTTGGGACTATGTGGGTTCTATCGCAAGTTCATTCCTAACTTTGCCAATATTTTTCAACCTATGACCCTCAAACGAATGAAAGGTGCTGTAATATATATGAAATGAAAAGACTGAAATGTAAAGACTACGAATCATTTGAAACATCATACCCGATATCAATCTACCCTGGTTTTTTAAAGCCCTTTTCTCTAACAACTGACGCAAGTAATGTTGCTATTGGTGCAGTGGTATGTATATAAGCCCGTTTGTTATGCCAGCAGAACGCTGAACGAACACGAAATCAGTTATGCTACTATTGAAAAAGAATTGTTAGCCATAGGTTGGGCTACAAAATATTTCAGGTCATATTTATTCGGCAGGCCATTTGAAATATTAAGTGATCACGAACCACTGGTAAGGCTCAATACTATCAAAGAACCGAACATGAAATTACAAAGGTGGAAAATAAAACTTAATGAGTTCGATTATATGATAAAATATCTTCTAGGCAAAGAAAATTATGTCGCGGATGATCTTTCCCGCACGAAGATAGAAGAAGTCATGGTTGGCGTAGACGCAACTATACTTCTCTAGACAAATGGAGATAGAAAAAGGCGAATGTGACACAACAAGTGTAAGTCACTTCTTTCAAAAACTAAAGATTAAAATAATCATGAACTCACCAAAACCCTCATTAAAAAATATGTGTGCAGCAAGAAATGTGCAATTTACTTCCTTAATGATGAAGATTTTCTAATCTTCCAGAGGTCATTTACTGAAATCATAAGCCCTAAAAATTTCACAAAACTCTCGAGATGTACCACAAAGCTAATGGACATACTAACTTTTGCGGAATTTAAGGACTTAATCCTAAAGAAACATAAAGAACTTTTACATCCAGGTATAGAAAAAACCTTTAATTCGTTTAAAGAAAAATATTATTACTATATACTATTAAATACTATAATTCGAAATATTATCAATGAATGTGAAATCTGTAATCTGGCAAAAACAAAACATCGAGGCACAAAAATTAAATAATATATATATAATTAAATGTTTGCAATACTCATATGTGAAAAAAATATAATTTTATTTCACTGAATGATTAAAATTTTTTATTTGTTGAAGAACACCGACCAATTACAATTAGGTCTCAAACTGAACTCATCTAATTATTCTGATTTTATTGACATTCAAGCCTCGGTATCGAGCTTTTCTGATATGGACTTTGGACTTAAGGGATCTGATCAAGTGAAGAGAAAGAGCTTTGGAGATGCTGACTTTAATTGTCATTGGATTTCTCTTGGATTCAAGTGCATTCGCTCTTGGATACAAGTACTCTTAGATGTTTATAGTTTTGTTTATTGAAATCTAATACTTTTGTTTTCGGGATTGTGAGTCCGAGCTTTGAACGTGGGAACATGACGATGGGGTGAGGGCTTAGGCAAGAAATGTTTAAATTAGGGGACGGATGTTTAGTCTACCAGTGGGTGACTTATTTGGAGTAGGGAATTTTCCACTCAACGCAGACTTGAGGATCATATGACTAGTTGAATATATTCATTGACATCTGTTTCTAGGTGCGAATGTTCATCTTTTTGTTTACAATATTTGACAATAATTTTCTTAGGTATATTTTTAAGCTTATATGCTACAGAGTCAAACTAATTATCATGGTGCCAAATGTTGTAATGCATATAATTTGACAAAAAGTTATAGTGCTGTTTTACATGGGATTTTATCATTTATTTTCTTTGTAAGTGATTTATTGGTTCTAAACGTGTAACATTGTTGGTGATATAAATTGTTTGTGTAAAATTTGCTAGGTTATTAGAAATTAGGAACTCATCTATTTGCATGGTACAATTTTTAATTTTAATAATGTTGTTTCCTGAGATTAATATTTTGTTATTTGTACAATCTTGGTTGACAACTGTTTCAGGAATATTCCATGTTAAAAGTATATTTGGTTCTATATAGCTTATTTGGAAATTTCTATGGGTTTTAGTGTATATGCATTGAGTTTGCTCTTGTTTTATAAGTCCAACAATACATTTGTCTAATATTACTTTATGAAATACTTGGTTATTGAATATCGAATATTTGCTCGGTTAGAATTCATCTGGGTACGGAACTATTTGAAATATCGGAACTTTGGGGACCTCGCTAGGAACGTGGGAAATAATCAAAATTTCGTTCGTGTCTGTCTTGAGCCAAGTTGATCTTTTTATCTTTAGTATTTTCTCCGAATTTACGTTTTTCAAATAATCGTGTTTTAGTAATTTTGGGTTAAAGATTCCTAGTCTAGTTAATTGCATACTTAACTCTATATCTTCTATGTATTCTGTGAACTGTTGTAGGTTGAATATAAGTATCGCAATTTGTTGGTTTTGTTATTTTTCTAACTTGAGCTTATAAATTATGTCAATACAGCTGTTGATTATGTCGACAATCATACTTAGATCATGGGTTTTCACGGAGTCTTCTGACTTGTTATTAATTTTTTCTTCTAGCACTTCCCTATCGTCTTCATCTAATGTACCGAATAAGTATTTATAAGCTTTCCCTACTACGTTTAAAAGACCTCTTTTGCTTCGCTGAATAATTCTTAAACCATTTATTTCCCGTTTTAGTTTATCGACTAAATATTGTATCTGTGGTACATTGGGATAATCATTTGCTTCAGTTACTAGGTTTTCGAACATATCATATCTTTGTTATGTTTATACTCAAATAATGGTATTCATAGCTGGTTGGAATTTCCATTGTTCCAGTTTGGAATATAAGATATCCATTCTTCGCACTTATTGGGTTTACTTCGATATTGCTGCATTGCAACCATGGTGATAAATGATAATATGCAACTAAGCATTATTAGGAATGTGCTATGTATCTTGCTCTTCATTGGTTGGTCTGGAATTATCGTATTTACTCTTATAAAATTTTCTCTGTTTCTTAAATTTTGATTTGTAATGAACGATTTTCCTGCCGCGGTTTGTCTCTTCAAAATGTTTACTGTCCACTTGTTCAATTTTCCCTGTCTTTTTAAATGGATTAGTGATTTTACTCTTTACGAGTGGAGCCTGTCTATATTTTATGTCAACTTCAAAATCATGCCTATTCTTATTAAGATATTCGATCTTGTCGATTTTTTCTTGTTGTACGTTAAAGTCTAGACTACCTGCATATTGAAAAATGACCGCTGGATATCGTTTAGTACTAATATGTTTTGTTTTGTGATTGTATAAGTTAGGTTTGGTCCTATTGTCCAGAGGTCCTTCCGATGGGTGGCTCCGGCAGATAGGTGTCCACGTAGATAGTTGATCCCTTGGTCCTGATTTTAGTCAGGCGGAATGTCTTCTTACGCAGATTATGGTGGAGGGCGTAAATTTTCACCCTTTGCTGGACACTGGCCTTCGGGCTCAGCGTGGATAAATTATATCAAATGCAATTGGTTTTACGGCAGAAGACGGAGTAGCTTGTTCTTTATTTATAAAGTGATCGCTTAGAACTGAATACAAAAAAGTGGAAAAATATGAATCTACCCTAGCTTTAATGCATCACGCCATAAACCCATGGTCGGCAAGCCGACTCAGCATTTATGCAGCGCATTTCGATACCCCGGAAGATGGGTATCCTATTGCCACTGCTGACCGTTCTTAGCGCAGAGCGCTGAACTCAGTTGGGGCGCGTCAGCATTATTTATCTAGAGCTACTTAGTTGCTAAGATAATTTTAACGTAAACTTATGCTCTGTTAGTTGTTAACTACTCCCCCCTTCAGATTATGACCGTCCCCGGTTATATTGAGTTTATCGATGGTTTGTTGTATTAAGATGGAGGCTCGCCTTTCCTTAATGACAAAAAAAGGATGAGTGAACCAATCAGAGCAACGTTCAGAATCACTCCAGCCGCGAACCAAAGTTTAGGGGAGCCCGCGGCGTAAACCTCGTCCTTGAACCCTTGGATAAAGCGCAGATTGTCGTTGTTCATGCGTTGTAGCAAGGGCATGCTCAATACCGGGTCATGGCCGACGATGTTCAGTAGTGGTGATCTTGCTACGCCAGGCTGCCTATCTAATGTCGTTTGAAAATTTATGAATTCCGATCCGTTGACGGTAGCTGACCGCTCGAAGGTTATTAGGTGCATTCCTTTGACGAGAACCTCTGGGCCGCCGTCCGTGCTGACGCGGCCTGTCGCTTCGTTAATGACAACGATGACGTCATCTATAGGCACTACTGTTCCCAGGTTGCTGGGTTGAGTGTAGCACTGGGCTGGGATTCCCGCATGGAGCGGGCGCAGGTTTCGCGTCGCGACCGCTCACAGAAGGTGTTGTGCGTGGTTTCCGTGCACTCTGTGACCGCAAAGGTGCCTTCTTCACATTCTGCCAAAATGTCATCGTCGAGCCGTAGGATTATTTGACTATGTGATACCGTGTATATGAGGACCTTTTTACTTCTCTAGGGTACGCTATTAGTATATGGATAATATTATCGGACCGGAGAACTCTAATTTTAGCTGCTTCTAATAAACTAACTATTGGAGTGTCTTGTTTAATTAGTGATTTCAGATCGGCATGACCAAGGATAGTGGGATTTATTATATCAGCCTTAGCCAATGTTATGGTGAGAATTAAATTGTGTATCTCTGTTGTCAGCATTCTATTTCTCGCTAGTAGTGCTTCATACAGGTGCGGGGTGTCAACCAAATTGTTATTCCGGGCCTTAATAATTTTATTAATGGTGTCGGTCAGTTTGTTTATCCGTTATTGAGTCTCTGAATTTATGTTAATATATTATATTATAATATAATATAATATAAATAAAAAAAAAAAAAATAATATAATATAATATAATATAATAAATAAATAATATAATATAATATAATATAATATAATATAATATAATATAATATAATATAATATAATATAATATAATATAATATAATATAATATAATATAATATAATATAATATAATATAATATAATATAATATAATATAATATAATATAATATAATATAATATAATATAATATAATATAATATAATATAATATAATATAATATAATATAATATAATATAATATAATATAATATAATATAATATAATATAATATAATATAATATAATATAATATAATATAATATAATATATAATATAATATAATATAATATAATATAATATAATATAATATAATATAATATAATATAATATAATATAATATAATATAATATAATATAATATAATATAATATAATATAATATAATATAATATAATATAATATAATATAATATAATATAATATAATATAATATATATAATATAATATAATATAATATAATATAATATAATATAATATAATATAATATAATATAATATAATATAATATAATATAATATAATATATATAATATAATATAATATAATATAATATAATATAATATAATATAATATAATATAATATAATATAATATAATATAATATAATATAATATAATATAATATAATATATAATATAATATAATATAATATAATATAATATATAATATAATATAATATAATATAATATAATATAATATAATATAATATAATATAATATAATATATATAATATAATATAATATATTATAATATATTATATTATATTATATTATATTATATTATATTATATTATAATATAATATATTATATATAATATAATATAATATATATAATATAATATAATATAATATAATATAATATAATATAATATAATATAATATAATATAATATAATATAATATAATATAATATAATATAATATAATATAAATATAATATAATATAATATAATATAATATAATATAATATAATATAATATAATATAATATAATATAATATAATATAATATAATATAATATAATATAATATAATATAATATAATATAATATAATATAATATAATATAATATAATATTATATAATATAATATAATATAATATAATATAATATTATATAATATAATATAATATAATATAATATAATATAATATAATATAATATAATATAATATAATATAATATAATGTAATGTAAATATAATGTAATATAATGTAAAATAATGTAATATAATGTAATATAATGTAATATAATATAATATAATATAATATAATATAATATAATGTAATATAATATAATATAATATAATGTAATATAATATAATATAATATAATATAATATTTTATTATTAAATGATAATCATAAGTTATATTTTATACGTAATATTTATTATTGTTTCATAAAAATTTTATTATTTTAATGTCATCAGAATTTTCTTTAATAAATTAAATTTTTCGGTTGTTATACTTGATTGGTCTTTTCGTTAATGAAATATAATTTTGGTTATCTTCATGTCTATTATGTATGGTAGCAGCCGAAGTGGGAGATTCACCGTAGACATTGCTGGCGCAATACACTAGAATAACTGCCCTGGAAGAATATTCGAAATGGTCGCATTAAGATCCTCGTTCAACCAGCCAATTATGGTTATTAATCTTTTGCGCTATATCAGGGAAAACTCGCTGAATAAGCTTCACTTTTGAGTATGTGATGTGATAGAAATCTGTAGGTAATGTGATGAATCCGGTCGAGGTGTCCACTGCAACTTTTTTATTTCCAATATCTAACAACTGCTTCGCAAACACATTTGAACTTTCATCTTGTTGCAAAAAATCTCGCATGTTAGTTAAGTCAAAGACACTAGAATAACAATATTCGTAACGTCATACAATTTTTTGGCACGCGATTTTTTGGCCATGGCTCTAGAGGTGGCTACAGGCTCTCTCGAGTTTTTGTTCGAGGGAGAAAGAGCGGAGAGCGCTACAGCAAGCAGCTCTTTTCTACGCCTACAGTAACAGCAGACAACTGTATGTGTGCACACGTATGCTCATCCATTGTAAATTTGACAAAATATGCCCTTCACCTTAGAAGTTCGTTGACTTTAAATCTATATTATTTTTTATTAATTGACACCATGCGAAAAATTCTTGTTTTGCATTGCCTTAACGTTTTTTTTTATTTAAAGAAAGCTTAGAAATAGTAATAGCCGAATCTATGTACATCACAAAATAAATTTCGAAAATGATTGTATTAGAATACTTGTCATTATGGTATTCAGCTTGCGACGTGACAAAAATTAATAAGGCAGTGATTGTTGAGTGCTTGTGTCCGCACTTCGTGCCTCCAGATATGACTTTTGCAATAAGCAGTTTTAATATTATTATTTATTTTATTAATTTTTATTTTCTACTACGTATTATTATTTTTTATAAATTATTTTGAGTGGGAAGAATAGCGCGCCATCGTCATATTGCTACGAAATTGGCCACAACTCCAAATATGTAAATTAGTTTCTTCGATCAGAATTGATTTCGGCACGAAAATCGTCTTCTAGCACAACACGCACACATATACGCGTTCTCGTCTCTTGTTTTTACTCACACAACCAAGAAAATTATATTTTTAGATTTCTTACGCTCCCAGTAAGCGAGCGGAAAGAGAGCAAATTTGGCCTTCACCAAAAAAGTGGCTGCATAGTGCCAAACCAATGCATGGCCGTTACGCATCTTGTTATTCTAGTGTCTTTGGTTAAGTGAAGTGTCTTTACGTACTGCCACAAATTTGATGATTTTAGGCATGCATTTAGTTCATCAGCAACAGTTGATCGGGGAATAACTGGAAGAGTCTGACTAAAATCCTGACAACAGAATCGTGGCCCTACCAAAAATATATTGGTTGTCACGAATATCTTTCAACGTTCTGTCCTGTGCCTCCTGTGCATCCCAAAAAATCAATATGAATACCTCTAGGATCTTGGCCATTGCGCTATTTTTGGCGATGTTGCTAATTGGTGTTTCGGTAATTTGCATGTTTAGTGGTAATTTAAAGGCAAAATGTAGAGTTCGCCCGCCTTCTAGCAGAGTCTATTCAGCTATTCCAGATGAAGCCAACGCTAGAGCATCATCATTGCCAAAAGCAATGAAATTAAAAACGTTTTTCCGGTTCCTTCAGGAGTATCAAGGAAATAAATTCCACCAGATCCACTCTTCACAGCTTCTATATAAGTGTCGTACGCAAATCTTTGTTGTTGATTTAATTGTGGGACATTTGTACGAACTGTTTCGGCCAATTATTCAATGTCGTACTGATGTTCTCTTTGCAACTCGTGGTTTAATGCATCGTGCATATGATGCATAAGATAAAAATTGACTGTCCATTTTATTTAGAAAACGTTTGTATAGGAAATAGAAAAATTCTGTTTCGAGGATTTTCCAGGCTATTTTTGGAACCTTCCCTTTTAAACCTTCCCTAGACCTCCACGAATAATTTAAGACCAAGGTGAGATAAATCCGTTCAGCCGTTCTCGAGTTATACTATATTATATGATATTATATTATTTTATAATTATTATTATATTATATTTTTTTACGTTTACTTACAAAATCATCTGGTCGGAAGACGATTATCCTGTACCTTTGCTTTCCTGCCGTCTTCCACGCCCTTTTCTGTAACAGTGGGATCAGCAATCCATCCTGAAACGCGTGTCTTGACACTTTGTAGGTGTTGTACAAGAATATTCTCTTAATGTTGTCGTTCGAACGAACGATATATATATTATAATATATATTATAATTTAATGAGTAGGCCTGAAAAGTAAAGTCATACTTAAATATACAATACAAAATCCTTATGAGGCTTAGTTAACTATTAAAACTTTCTGAAATGTCTGTAATATTTAATGCGAGTGTAAATACTAAAAGCGCTGTTGAGTATCAGACAATATCATCCACACAAAGTCATTTAGGAGCAGTCGGAGCGCTTGCACAAGTGGATTTCAAAGGATCAACTCGAGAAACTTCATTCGGCGTTTCTAAACACTCCCGAGCGTCATGTTGGCATTGATGAATTGCGTATCATACTTGAAGAACTAGACATAACGTTCAATGATTCAATGTATACACGGCTCTTTTTAAAGATTAATCAGAATCGTGATTTTAAGGTGGATTGGAATGAGTTTGTATCTTATTTAATATTTGGCTTTCAAGAGGAGGATCCGAGCAGCCAAAAGGAGTCTTTAATTTTACCAATCTCCGGACCCCCAATGGTTAGGAAATCAGAACACCGTTCAGCTATATGTTGTTTGGCCCTCCTCAAAGCCAAATCGGACCAAATACCAATTGATGAAGTAACCGAGACTATTAACTTTTCCTTTGGCGGTGAGGATTCTCCAGAAGCTTCTGGAATGTGGGTCACGGCCAGCCACGAGGGAATGATGCTTTTTTGGACATCTCATATGGAACCAATTCGAACTGCATCGTCGGAAAGCAGTAAGTTTAAATAAAATATTTTACGTTATAAAAAACATATCCATTCTATTTTGTAAATATATTTTATATATATTATATCTTCGTTGAAACGATCTTTTTTTTTGGAGTAACTAATTCTATTATTAAGATTTCAAAAGGAATCGTTCAGTAATTCCTCTGAACTTAACCTAATGTGTGATAAAGATAAATGAGACCAAGTGGTATCTTAATTATAAAGTACAAAAGAAAATGTAATATGTTATGTTATCCTCCGGGTAAGGAGATCACTGGGGTGTACCCTCTTCAGTCTTCGGAGAGAGATGGGATCAGCTAGGATAGTTGCTAGTCGGTTCGGGTGGGCCATAAGCCTGTCGGCATAACGGCTGCTGTGGAAATTAATCTGATCCCCAAGAAGGGTAACTTTCAGATCTCTTTCGATGACTATGTTCGTCACGTACCAGGGGAGCCCAGATGCGTGACGTGCAGCTCTTGACTGGACCACACGGAGCCTATTAAGCTGGGATTTGGCGGCAGTTCCCCACACCTGGATGGCATAACTCCACGTTGGAGCGAGAATGGCTTTGATTAAAAGAGCCTTAGAGCTCATTTGAAGTTTGCTGGAGTGGAAGAGCCAGTCGAGCTTTTTTAGCTTCGCCAGTGACTTTGATTTGACCGACGTGATGTGGGCCCCCCAGGTCAGTCTCCGATCTAGATGAACTCCTAGGTAGCAGTGCGATCTAGCATTGGTGATAGGGCTTCCATTGAAGGTCAGATCTGTGCAGGTTCCGGGTCGCAGGGAAAAAGTTACACAGGCTGACTTTGAGGAGTTAATGGCCACATTCCATTTGGCAGTCCATTTTTCGATTGCGTGCAGCCAATCCTGGACCGCGTTGGAGGCAGTTTGCAGTGAAGGATGAGACGCCAGCATGGCAGTGTCATCGGCGTAAGTGGCCAGGAGCAGCTGAGCCGGGGGGACTTCGGCGTTGTTTGCGGGAGATGGCATGTCAGCAGTGTACAGGGTGTATAGGAAGGGCCCAAGAACACTTCCCTGTGGAACTCCTGCATGAATCTCCTCCAGGCTGGATCGAGCATCACGCACTGCAACGTCGAACGTCCGATTAGAGATGAACGATCTCAGGATGGCATAGTAGGGAGCAGGAAGGAGAGTTTTCATCTTGTATAGAAGGCCCTCATGCCACACCTTGTCAAACGCTTGCTTCACGTCTAGAAAGACGCCGACCGTGTAGAGTTTGTGCTCGAAGCCATGCGTCACCTGGTTTACCAGTCGATGTATTTGTTCAGGGCAGCCGTGGGACTTCCTGAAACCAAATTGGTGTGGAGGTATATGGTTCACTACTTGCGGCAGTTCCATCAGGCGGGCTAAGAGTATTCTCTCAAAAATCTTAGAGAATGTTGATAGCAGGCTGATTGGGCGATATGCATCGATCTGCGTTGGCGGCTTTCCGGCTTTAGGTATCATAATGATACGTGCTCGCTACCATTGCCTTGGAAAGTGCCCTAGCCTTAGCATGGCATTAAAAATTTTTACTAAGGCTAGGACTCCTTTGCGTGGCAGAGACTTCGCAGCACGGTTGTCGATACTATCGTAACCAGGGGTTTTCTTGATGTGTAGCGCCTTCAGCTGCATCATGACTTCCTGCGGAGTGGTATGCCTAATGGGGCGAGCCGGTACAGTCGGGGCGTCCAGAAAATTATTGATTTCTACGCGGTTTGAGTCGTCTGTTAGGTGAAGGGCAAGAAGGTGGAGGTCAGGTGCAAAGCAAATGCCCTCGCTTTTTCATCGTCCGTCTTGAGCCAGAGGCCACTTTGACTCAGGATGGGAGATTGAAACATCGGCTGCCTCTTGATATTTCTTGTGAGCCTCCATAACGAGAAGTTGCTGTTGTTATCTGGGCCAATACCCTCAAGCAGGGTATCCAGATTATCTCGTCGGGTCCTGGCTAGCAAACGATGCAGTCTGTTTGTGGTACTAGAGTATAGCTGCTTGATGTTCGGATCTCCTGTGGCGATATACCGTCTCCTGAGGCTCCTTTTGTGGGAGAGCAGCTCCCTAGCCTCCAAGCTCAAGATGGGAGCCCTCCTTGCGTCGTGTGACGAGCTTGATGTGGGGGAGGTGTGGCCCTCCGTGCTGCTTCCGCGATTGTAGCTACGAGGTAATCTACATAAGCTTCCAGACTACTGCATGTGTCAATGGGGATGTTGAGATCAACTGTGGCCTCAATGTGCTCCTTGAAGGCCACAGTATTTGCAGTAGGTGACAGCATTTTAGTGACACCTTTGAAAAGCTGAGCGTCTTCATCCAGCACAAACAGCAGGGGGAGATGGTCAGACGACAGTTCTGTCAGGGTTTGCACGTTGATTTCTTGCTGTCTGAATCCTTTGGAGATCCCGAAATCAATTGCACTTGGAGTGACACTTGTTCTCCAGTTGCAACAATGTCAATACCTTTGCCCGCCAGAGCGGAGAGCAGCACCCTGCCTCTAGTGCACATCCTGTAGTTTCCCCACCATCTGTGCTTTGCGTTCCAATCACCTGCCGCTAGGAACTTTGTGCCAAATTGAGAGATGATAAGCTCAACGTCAGCCTCCGTCCACCTGAGGTTAGGAGGGCAGTATACTGAGGCAATGTTAAAAGTACCCCTGCTTGCCGTCAGCTGGATAACTGCTGCCTGGATGTGATTTTCCGACAGGGTGGAGAAGAGTTGATGGGAGATGAGTGATCTAATAAGGATCGCCGCACCTCCGGGCTGTCATCCGGGTGGTTGGCAGTGTGGAGGGTAAAGCCAGGAATTCTAAAAGTGGACCGGGAAACGAAGTGGGTTTCCGACAGCAGGAGGATGTCGATTTCGTGAAGCTCGATGAAGGCGAGGATCTCATTGGTCTTCGAGGAGGCCCCATTGGCATTCCAAGCTGCTATCTTAAGAGGACCCATTTTGAGCAGCAGAAGGGAAGGTGCGATTTTGCATGAGCAGTTGCATTAGTGTTTCAACTAGTGACAACATCCTGTCAAGCCTAGAAAACAGTTGTTCCAGCTTAGACTCAAGGTTGGCGCTTGCAGGGGGACAGTAACGGCAGGCTTGGCGACGGGCTGACTTCCTCTGACTATACTAGCAAAGGAAGGCTTACCAGACATAAGGACTGGTGGACTGGGTTGGTGTACTCCTCTTGCAGGACCAGAAACAGAGGGTTCATTGACTTTCCGTTGATGTTTGCGGTTAGAAGCCTCTAGCAGGTATTTTTTGCAACCTTTAAAGTTTGCTGCATGGGGGCCGCCACAGTGAAAACAGAATCTGGCCTCGTCCTGTTCCAGCTTGCACTCTGCAGTGGGGTGATTTTCTCCGCATTCTCTGCATATATAGTGCCGAGAACAATATGCCTTGGTATGACCATAGCCTTGGCACCTGTGGCATTGAATCGGTTCCGATTGTTTACGGGTTTCTCCCAAGTTACCCTGTGCCTACAGACAACCGGTATGCCCTTTACTTGATTGTTGTTCTCAGCTTTTTTGAGGTCAATGAACCTCATATTAAGAGGAAGAGAGGTAGCCTTGTTGCGCGGAGTATAAATCCGTACAACGTTATGTCCTTCGTTCTGGAGGGCTGCGATGATATCCACCGATGGGACTCCGTGGTGAATATTGCGCATGACAATCTTGTAGGGTCGGTCCTCCGGTAGCTGATGGTGATGGAAAAGGGATCCTTTGTCGAGAAAGTGACGGGCCACCAGCCTATAGCTTTCTGGGGAGTTGCACTGAACAGCGCAATCTCCCGAATTCAGGGCCTTTATTGTATAGGAGTCTCCCACAAGAGCGTCCAGCTCGTCGCGAAATGATGTGAAGTTCACCACATTGGGAAACATCATTCTAGGTACCTTAGAGTGACGGCTTGATTTCGGGCTGGTACAGTTTGTGAGCACCTTTCAGCTGTTGTTTTTGTCCTGCTTTCCTTGCGGCACGGTTGAGGGCGGTATTCGAGGAGCATGGCTCGTCGTTGTCACTCGAAGATTCCACGCCAGGACCATATCTTCCTTGTCGCTAAGGGCTTGGAAGCGATGGCAGTGATTATAGCCGGCTTGTCAGACGCCACCTTTTTTACCATTTTAGGGAGAGGACCGCACCTGCTCTCTTTATATTTCCTCTATTCCTAGATTTAAAGGAGACATCCTGCCAGCCGGAGGCAGATTGTGGCTTCGCAATTGAGCTGACAGATGCACTGTTGTGAGTTGTACTGGCAGTAGTAGAGCATACGTTGCCGGCTCAAGGAGGAGGTGAATATGTACGCAGACGAGATAGTCGAGCTGGTGGTGGTCCAGTGTGAAGGTCGAGCTGCAGTAGGTATTAGAAATACTGGTAGTAGCGAAGGCTGGATCTTCACTCAGCCAGCTCTTTGTCAATTCCTTCCGAATCTCTTTAGGGCCAGCGCCAGCAATTAGCTTCATCGACTCATAATAGATAGATTTTTGCTGTGATCGTTATCCATAATCAAAATCTGCCAGCTAAAAGCTTACAGTTCAAGCAGCAGAGTGTCTAAGACACAAGCGACCGCGTGGCCGCTGGCAGCGGAGACTTCGTGCAAACAAATTCACGTTGAGTTCCACTACAATATCACAGATAGCGATTAAGGTCACTATTAACAATTTGTGCCACTATTTTGGATTTGATTTTAGTTTAAAAATTCACGAAAAAAAACTATAAACTCTGACCTACTGCTTGGCCTGCTCATTTCAATTTTGTAAATATATTATATATATTTATATCTTCGTTGAAACGATCTAGACGTCTACCAAATCTGTCCTTCCCTGTGTGTATTTTACATCAATCTGTCGAAACTTCAGGAATTGTTAAAGATATGAATCGATATTCCCATATAAGATTCCAAAAGAAATTTTAATACAAATTTTTTTCTGTATCGTAGTATTACTGTTACGCATAACATATAAGATTCCAAAAGAAATTTTAATACAAATTTTTTTCTGTACGTAGTATTACTGTTACGCAGTATACGTAAAGGTGAATACTTTACTTTAATTTTTGCTAATTGGTACCACGGCAAACACCTCCAGCTAACCGATCTTGGTGCCATGCCGATAGACATGATATAGAAAAAACATATAATCGAGTAAATATATAAATAAAAGAATATTATGAGCAGAAAGGTCAA
Organism: Drosophila sechellia; assembly: GCF_004382195.2. Lineage (NCBI taxonomy): Eukaryota > Metazoa > Arthropoda > Insecta > Diptera > Drosophilidae > Drosophila > Drosophila sechellia. Next base: position 49,355 of record NW_022611393.1, read on the forward strand.
TTGAGATAATATTATAGTCTATTCCAGTCAGAACATATCTGTGTGGGTAATGTCACCCAAAGTTGAATATATCTACAATAAATGAATGATACAGAAATTTGTAGTAAATCTCCATGAATTTGATAAATTTATCCGACTAATAAAGACAGGACTTAAATATTTTTAATAAAACTAAGCTTACAAATAAATCCTGTGAATTCGGGAACTACTATAGACTATAGATATTAAATATATAACTATAAATTATTATCAGATTTTCGAGTCGATCTGGCCATGCCCGTCTGCCTTTCCGTGTAAGCTATGTGATTGTCGAACTTTAAAACCTTAAAAGTTAAGATTAAGCATGTAGATTCTAAATACTTTTTTTAAGATTTCTTACCAAATCATCATACCTGTTGCTTTCCTGCCGAATCCATCCTGAAACGTAAGGCTTGGCCCTTATACCCGTTGTTGTAGAGTTACTATCAGTAGTCGAATCAATCTGCCCTTGTCTGGCTGATCTTCTGTTTCCATCAGTCTGTGTGAACGTCTCGATCTCAAGAACTATAAAAGCAAGATGGTTGAGAATAAGAATACAGAATCTAGATTCATAGACGCAGCGCAAGATTGTTGACCACATTGCATGCCCAGAGCCCGTACAAAACTATATTTTCATACTTTTATCAGCTTTAAATTTCTATCCATTTTTCCAAAAATTTTTCGAACGCCCACTATAACGCCCCAAAAGCGAACTAAACTGCCACGCCCTGTTTCGAACATTTTTCTATTATATTATACATTTTTTATTAATTATATTATATTATTTATTTTATATATGTCTATGTTCACAAGTACTTATAACATGTCATCCAGATTCAACATGAAGATCCAGATACCGTAAACCCTTAAGTACCCCAAAGCGTTGACCAAGAAGCCAACAAACAAATCAAAGAAATGATAAACAAGAGATCGTTCGCAAATCAAAATCCTATTCGCAATACTGTTCTCCTATTTGGGTGGTCCCCAAGAAGGCAGACGCCTCTGGGAAACAAAAATCATGTTGGTAGTCCATTAAAGGAATCTATATGAGATAACTGTTAATGACAAATATCCCAAAAAAAATGCTCCAGCTACTTTTAAGATGTATGAATAATCTTCTGAAAGATTTGATCTACAAAGATTGTTACTCTATTTAGACGATATATTGTTTATTCCACTTCATTGAATGAGCACATTATCTCTAATGAAAGTCTTTTATATAAGAAAGCCAATTGAAACTGCAGCTAGATAAATGTGAATTCACGAAGAAAGAAACTGAATTCCTAGGGCACATTGTTAAACAAATGGGATCAAACCAAACCCGAACCAAACCAAAGCAATCACAAACTTTCCATTACCTAAGACACTAAGCAAATAAAATAATTTTTGGGACTATGTGGGTTCTATCGCAAGTTCATTCCTAACTTTGCCAATATTTTTCAACCCATGACCCTCAAACGAAAGAAAGGTGCTGTAATATATATGAAATGAAAGACTGAAATGTAAAGACTACGGATCATTTGAAACATCATACTTGATATCAATCTACCCTGGTTTTTTAAAGCCCTTTTCTCTAACAACTGCGCAAGTAATGTTGCTATTGGTGCAGTGGTATCACGAAGTATTTTTATGCCAGCGGAACGCTGAACGAACACGAAATCAGTTATGCTATCAGTTGAGCTATTGAAAAAGAATTGTTAGCCATAGTTGGTGGGCTACAAAGATATTTCAGGTCATATTTATTCGGCAGGCCATTTGAATATTAATGATCACGAACCACTGGTAGAGGTCGTATATACTATAAGAGAACCGAACATGAAATTACAAAGGTGGAAAATAAAACTTAATGAGTTCGATATATGATAAAATATCTTCTAGGCAAAGAAAATTATGTCGCGGATGTCTTTCCCGCACGAAGATAGAAGAAGTCATGGTTGGCGTAGACGCACACTAGACTTCTCTGACAAAATGGAGATAGAAAAAAGGCGAATTTGACACACAGTGTAAGTCACTTCTTTCAAAAACTAAAGATTAAAAAATCATTGAACTCACCAAAGCCCTCATTAAAAAATATGTGTGCACCAAGAAAGTGTTCAATTTACTTCCCTAATGATGAAGATTTTCTTGATCTTCCAGAGG